>NC_064289.1:19165619-19275651 GCF_019186545.1 Solanum stenotomum | reverse complement strand
AACTTTTAGGTTTTTGGTGTAATCAATTATACTCTAATGACACTGTCTCTATTATTGATGTGTTAGACTCAATTTAGACGTAGAGAAGTGAAATCAGGAGTACACTTGTATAGAAGGTTACAGTACGACCCATGTACTGTTTTGTGATATAATACAAAGTTACCAAGTTCAAAAAAAAAAANATTTTAAGTTCTAAAACTGATTTTAATAACAATATATCTTGAACTAGAAATCAATTCACTCGAATCGATTCATTTTGATCAGTAGAAGAAATCAATTCACTTGATTCTTTTTGATCGATAGAAGAAATCAATTCACTTATAAGACATGTATATTTTTCCCTTGATGAACTCTCTGAAACAAAATGCCATAAGATAATTAATGATAAAGAAGTTGTTAGATTTCTTTCCTTGGTTTAGAATTCCTCTTCATCCTTTCATTTTGGGTATCAATAGCTTGAAAGAAGACCAGAAATAAAGAATAGGGCCCACCCCCCGATAAGAAAAAAAATATTTTTTTGATAAATACTATAAGCCCAACAAAACTCCAAAGTTTAGAATAGGCACAAACTCAGAAAGGCAACCGAAAAAATTGAATTGAAAGATATAAGCTGAATCATAGCTAGCTTTTGATTTGGTTTATGTATTTACAAAAAAAAAAAAGACCGGTATGACCAAATTCACCCTATTTTTCCAACTGTTTCTCTTTGTTGCTGAAGCCTTTTCTTCTCATATAATAATAGGACTTGATTATGTGAAAAGAGTATGTGTTATCATCTCCAAATATGGAAGAAAGAGTCAACAACACAACCCTTCTGGATCAAATAGCCTACTGTCCTACTCATTAAGCAGCTCTAGTCAACACTGTGAAGCCAAAATGGCACTACTACTATTAAACTCTATTTTGGGTATTAATTTGGTCTTAATGCTGTAAATTTAGTTGCTTTCTATTGCTCATGTGCTTGCCTATGCTCATGAATGCTTCAGTGGCACCTAAGTTGCACAGACTCTTCACTTTGGGTGCTGCATCTGTGTCAAGTGTCAACACTACTTGGGTGTGGGTGTGGGATCCGTACCAGATAACGGTCAAACAATTTCGGGTACTTTGACCTAGAACAATAGAGAAATTTGAGATAGATACAAAGATTTCTAATTCGAACTTAATATGTACTTAATAATAGTTCGAACTTGCTCTTGAAAATTTGTGCATTCCTTCCTTCCAAATTGTCAACCATAATTTAGGAATACTTTTATAATTCTATTTTTTGATACTTGAATTACTTTTAGCCAAATCCCCGCACCTGTGTCTGTGCTTAGATCTATACCCTCGAATCTTAAAATTTACATCATGAAGGATTCAACATTTGTATTGTGCTATTTGGTTGTATATTTTTCTTTCTATCCTGCTTCTATGACATTCCTTTTGAGCTGAGGGTCCATCGGAAACAACCTCTACCCCACAGAGGTAGGGCAAGGTCTGCATACTTCTACCCTCCCAGACCCAGTTGTGGGATTACACTGGATATGTTGTTGTTGAAGGATCCAACCACTAGATCTGCACCTGTATCAGACCCTTGCACCCGAGTCCGAGCAACTTATAGTGGCACGATATACTTTGCTACCTTGGGTAAGACACTTTATAGCAACTCAACCCACAAGTGATATTGTCCGCTTTGGGCCTGAGTCTGCATGGCTTTAAAATGCATCACCAGGGTCTAAGGCTTGCTTCCTTATGTAACCATCATCTCTTCCTTGTTTAGTCGATGTGAGATTCACCTCCTATCATTTTCAGTAAAACTAATTTGTTGGCCATTTAGTCTAGAAATAATATGTCAACATTAGCTGTGAGCTAGAAGCATTCATAGTTTCACACTTCTCTATTCGCTCAAATACACTGTTTTGATAGTTGAAAGTTGAAACCATAATGCAATGTGATCCACCTTTGATGAGGCAAAAGGTGAGCACCTTTCTGGTCTTGCAATTTTATCCTTTTGAAAACTTAAATGAGCTTAACTATTCGTGTTTTGAGGTAGTCAAGTTTATAATGGTGTCATTCTTTTAAGGCCAAATCCATCGGTGGCCCCCTAAAGTTGGCAATAATTTTCACTTAGACACTTCAACTAGACGATGTTCATTTTAGACACCTCAGGTAGGGTTCCGATGTGTCATTTTGACACTTTTTTTATATTCTTAGAACTAGCTTAGGTGCGTGTATCCAAACGCCTCCTACGTGGATAAATAAATGAAGAGCATGTGACATGTGGATTTTTTTTTTTTTTAAAAACTCACTTTTACTTTTTTTTTCTTCAAAATATCTAACCCTAGTCCTCACCCCCACATCTTCTGCATCTTCTTCTATGTGTTTTTGTTCTTTCTCTGTGTTCTTCTTCAAATCCATTAAAATTCATGTGTTCTTCTTGTGCTATACAAATTTTGATTTCTTGTGTTACATTCCTTGATTCCTCCCTTTTTTTAAAATCAAAATTGCATCTTGAAACAAAAATAACAATATTATATAAATGGTGAAGATGCAGACGGAGGAAAATATTGGGGATTTAGTTATGAATGCTATGGGGAAATGTTGTGGGATTTAGTTATGTATGCTATGGGAAAATGTTGGGGATTTAGTTATTTAAATGGTGAAGATGCGGACGGTGTAATAGCTTGTTCCTCCAATTTTCGTTGTTACAGACACAGAAAATTAGGATAATTTTCAGTAAGAAAACTGAAAATCAAGAGAACTTCTCAGTATTATTAGGGGCGGGAGTTTTTTAGTTGTAGACTGTAGTAGCAGACAACATTAATGTAGCAGATCTTAAACTTTATGTGATTTGATTTTAAAAAGAAAAAGAGTCACAAATTCTTAGAGAATGATGAAGATCTAGAATGATGATGATCTNNAGAACTAGCTTAGGTGCGTGTATCCAAACGCCTCCTACGTGGATAAATAAATGAATGAATATGTGACATGTGGAATTTTTTTTTTTTTTTTTTTAAACTCACTTTTACTTTTTTTTTTCTTCAAAATATCTAACCCTAGTCCTCACCCCCACATCTTCTGCTTCTTCTTCTATGTGTTTTTGTTCTTTCTCTGTGTTCTTCTTCAAATCCATTAAAATTCATGTGTTCTTCTTGTGCTATACAAATTTTGATTTCTTGTGTTACATTCCTTGATTCCTCCCTTTTTTAAAAATCAAAATTGCATCTTGAAACAAAAATAACAATATTATATAAATGGGGAAGATGTAGACGGAGGAAAATATTGGGGATTTAGTTATGAATGCTATGGGGAAACGTTATGGGATTTAGTTATGTATGCTATGGGAAAATGTTGGGGATTTAGTTATTTAAATGGTGAAGATGCAGACGGTGTAATAGCTTGTTCCTCCAATTTTTGTTGTTACAGACACACAGAATTATATTAGGATAAACTTTACCATTCTCAAAAAAAGAAAATTATATTAGGATAATTTTCAGTAAGAAAACTGAAAATCAAGAGAACTTCTCAGTATTATTGGGGGCGGGAGTTTTTTAGTTGTAGACTGTAGTAGCAGACAACATTAATGTAGCAGAGCTTAAACTTTATGTGATTTGATTTTAAAAAGAAAAAGAGTCACAAATTCTTAGAGAATGATGAAGATCTAGAATGATGATGATCTTCATTTTTTCTGGTGAGGTTGCTAAAGAAATTGACTCTTTTGTTGAAGAAATTGGATTCTAATATTACCAACAAAGTTTTGCAGATTTTTTTTGAAAAGTTGTGTGGTGATGTTGGGTGATGGAAGGTGGAGAAGTTACAGGAAGAGAAGAGTGAGGAAGAAGAAGAAGGCAAAAATATTTTCCAAGAAAAAAAAGTGTTTCACGTGCATAAAATTCGTGTAACACATGCTATGTTGAGTCAGGGAAAAGTGTCAAAATAACATAGCGAAACTCTACATGAGGTGTCTAAAATGAACATCGCCTAGTTGAGGTGTCTAAGTGAAACTTGGTGCCAAGTTTAAGGGGATACCGATGGGTTCGGCCTTCTTTAAAATATACACAGCAAAAGGATACTTCATTATAACCAACAATAAATTTAGATTTCGTGTTAACATAAAGGAAGCATTATTTCCTTTTGCAAATATTATGAGAATTTTTTTTAAAGATGTTCGTCTTCATGCATTTTGTTGCATTCAGCAATTGGTAATACCACAGTTTATTAGTTTCTTGAGGAGCAACAGATGAAACATTTCTAATCATCTTAGTGATCTCAAGGTATATACTTCAATCTTGCAGGACCAGTATAGGAAGAATGCCTGGAAAGAATGGAAGTCCTCATGGAGATGTTGGAAGTTCGTATCAGCTAAAAGGTGCCTGTAAACTTGAACTAGCACTGACTGTTCTTGTTTCATCCTTCAAATATTTTCTAATATAATCTTCTCAGATGAAAAGGCAGGAGGACAAGGTCCATGGGGTCAACATGATACTGGAGGTGCTCCATTATCCACTGAAAGTGTAAGAGCTGCTGCTAAAGTTGGTCTTGCAGCTGCAGCTATAAAATCAAAGCTTTTTGCTGACCATGAAGAACGTGAGATTCAGCGGTTATCTGCAAACATAGTCAACCATCAGGTGATCTGATGATACTGTAGTTATTCATCTCCAATTGACCTCTTGTTGAGTCCATTTCATCCTCTTTCTTCGCGTTTTGCTTGGTTGAGCTCTTTATTGACATCTTTTACTTTCGGGCATTTGGGTTTTGCGAAGTATTAGGGCCATTATAGGTGCATTACAATGGGTTTGAAGAACTTCTGCTGAAGTTTGTTTTTTGTTGCTAGTAGCGATTCTTGGGTTAAAAAAAGTTGGAAGAGTTTGGGTTTGAGGGATGTAACTGGAGAGCTGTGGTTTGAGGTTCTGATGAGTTCATCATAAATTCATAATACATACCTTATGTGGATAAATTCATAATTCATAATACAAACTAGTTGAGAACTGAGATCAACTTTATGAATCTTTATTCATTCCACTCTGTTCAAAGCACATTTTATTTCAATACTAAATAATTTACCTCTCAAGGATTTCTCTGTCACACAGTCACACTTATATCTAGATTTTTGGACTTCTGAGATAATGTTTCTCCACTTGATTTTAGGTTTTACCTCATTCTCTTCTATCACCTTCAATCATCATATAGTACGACCTAAGGTTTGGTGTATAGGAAGGTCTGCATAGGACATGGTTTGTTATAGTTAGCTTTCTACTCTATATGAATTTGGTAAGAAAGATCAAAATTTCTATGAGAAGAAAATGATCATCTGACCTATTTCAACCTCAAAAATAAGTTCATGAGGTGCTGCTGGTCCAAGACCATATAAGTGATAACAATCCATTCCCTCAAACCAATGTAGAACATTCTAACACACCCAGATTCGGACATTTGGAGTGTCCACAACATACCATGGGATAAACCAATAATAGGGATGGGTCTTGACCCTAAGATTATTAAAAAAAAAAAAAAGATCTTGGGCCAACCCAAAATCTAGGTGGAAGTTGAGGATTGTTCAAGACCATATAAGGAGACAACAACTCATTCCCTTACATTATGATGGGAGAATGTAATGCCAGTAATATAAATTGTTGATGAATTTCAAATTCTCCTTGGAGCAGGTAACCATTGGATACTACTCCCCCCGTCCCAATTTATGTGAACTACTTTTCTTTTTAAGCCTGTCTCAGAAAGAAAGTCACCTTTCTGTAATTAGAACGTTTTAGCTTTATTATTCCCCCTTTGCCCACACAAATGTCTAAGGCTTCATTTTTTTCTTAAACTTTGTGCCTAAGTCAAATAGTGCCTCACATAAGTTGGGAAGGAGGAGTATGATTTTCTTGTGTTTGCTTGATATTTTTGAAAGCATAGACATGACATCAATGGTATATACGTAATATGGTACTAACACACTATTTTATCTAAGTTTGAATTAGTTTGCTTATTGAAAAAGAGAGGAAAATTTCAAGTCCCTACAATTATGTCTGAAGTTATGTCCTATTTCTTCCTCTTGTATCTTATTTCTGCATTTTTAGGAAAATCGTTGGTTTGAGAGCTTCTTTTGTGGATCTCTATGTTTGCATTGAACCATGTTTGGTTAAGGATGCATCTCTCTTGGCTTTCTCTTTGCAATAATTTGACCTTTCTACTACTTTCCTTGTACATACAGTTGAAGAGGTTAGAGCTGAAGCTGAAGCAGTTCGCTGAGGTGGAGACCTTGTTAATGAAAGAATGTGAACAATTGGAGAGAACAAGGCAACGCTTTTTTGGAGAACGTGCTCGGATGATGACAACTCAACCTGGTTCGGTTCGTGTATCCCGACCATTGGGTGTGTCTGGTGCTGGTGCAGCAGTGGTCAGTAATACAGGAAATAGTAGGCAACAAGTTTCAGGTCCTCCACAACAAAATTTTATTGCTGGATATGGGAACAACCAACCAATGCACCCTCAAATGTCATTTATGCAGCAACAAGGAATTTATGGATTTGGGCCTCGGCTGCCACTCTCAGCGATACACCCATCCTCTTCAACACCCGGTATGTTTAATGCACCAGCAAGTTCCCAGCCCGCTCTCAATCATTCAATGCTTAGACCTGTATCTGGGACAAAAACTGGCTTAGGTTGAGTGAAGATAGTGATTGAGCTCTGGATTTACTTCAGTTTACTGATCGGTTCTCTTCATTTCTGCAATTATTGAGGCGAGAGAACAAGTTGCATTGCTCTGTCAGACGGATTGAGACATTAATGAAGCCAATCGACTGAAGATGCAGCTCGGACTGACAGTGCAATGGCCTCTGATTACCCAAGCAGGACTGCTCACATTAGTTGCTGCTTTATGCAGCTAAACTTATTCGTAGAAACAACTTGTACTATATTTCGGTTTCTACTGTGACATAACACTCTTTTGGTAACAAGAAGTATGAGACTAGGGATCTAGAAATGTAGTTTTGTGCAGTACAGGTAATTGAGATGGAGAAAACAGGGCAATGGAGTATGGCAGTTTCTTGATCATAGAAGTCGTGTAACAAAATTGTTGTGCTGATTCCTACATTTGTAACTGATTTCTCAAGTAATTTAACTAAGCTTTGAGGGTTAAACCAAACATGACAACAACTACGTTTCTATCCCAAACAAGTTTGGGTTGGCTAAACGGCCCCTCAGCTTCCAAAAACAAACTTGTTCATCTTTAAGAAGCTTTAGTGCAGTTTTACCAAATGAAATATTGGCCTTTTCATAACCAAATATGAATTGAGTGATGCGAGAAAACTCAAATATCATGATTGAATTTCTTTATTATAAATATTATCTTTTGAATTGTAGTATAATTTTGTTATAGAAATTAAATTGTTTATGTTGCTAATTATAGAATCCATTTCTCCTTGT
Source organism: Solanum stenotomum (assembly GCF_019186545.1). Taxonomy (NCBI): domain Eukaryota; kingdom Viridiplantae; phylum Streptophyta; class Magnoliopsida; order Solanales; family Solanaceae; genus Solanum; species Solanum stenotomum. The sequence continues at coordinate 19,268,247 of NC_064289.1, read as the reverse complement.
ACCATACTGGAGATACATTTTGAAAGCTATTCAATGAAATTCAAAATACAATCATCACACTTTGAAGAGAGTATATTTATAATTCAATTGATATCGTCATTTGTATGTCAAGCTTGTAACAATTTTACTTCTCTAGTTGATGTATGTAATATAATATATTAGATTATTTTGTTTAAGTAGAAAAAAGAAAAAATGATTTCTTTTTTCAAAGGTGACAAAAGCAAACAGAATTTCAGTTTGTTTGTTGCTCAATGGTCAACTGGTTAAAGTTCAACTAGTTGACTAAATAAGTAATCTACAATGGGTCCATCCATTATTACGTACTTTTATCTTTGGCATTGTCCCTACGTTAATGATTAAGGTAGATGTCGGCCGTATGACTTCTGTTCGTTGTATATCTTAATTCACTATTGTACAAATATCTTATGATTCACAATTCATGTGGGTGTGTTTGGTACGAACGATAATAGATAATTAGATATTTAATTTTATTTAAGAAGAAACTTAGAAAAGAAATGAAAATATTTTTTTGGTGTTTCGTCACTAAAAATGACTTATTTTTGGAAAACATTTTTTTAGTTCAAAATGTCAATGGTAATATTGGCTGTTCAAACTTGACCCCATTTTAAAATTATTATTCTAAGTAATTTTTTTTGAAATTCTCAGGATTAGTCTAAGATGAGACCCTTTTTTACAACTACTATGAAGAATTAATGTCAAATTAATTAGTCGCGTTTGCTTTTTGTTTATTGTGTTTGTAATAGACAATCATTTCGAGTATGAATCTTAATTAAATAAAGAAATATGTAACCAAATTGTTCAAGTAGTTTTGTTTAAAAAGTCGTCATCTGATTCTTTTTTATGTCTTTTCTTTCTCACTTGAAATTAATAGGAATGTTAATTAATCACTTTGGAGACTAATTAACGTATAAAATAATTCTTTCCATACTATATGCTCTTTCTCGTGCCTTTGACAAAATTTTATAGCCTTGGCTTTTATTTTCATTATTCTCCTTATAAAATCATTTGGAAGATCAAACAAATTAAACAACTTGCTGATTATTTTATGTGGATGATCTAATTCATTTCAAAATTAGCCGTTAACACTGAGGAAAAAAATGGAATTAGTTATGAATTTTGTTACTAAGTTCTTCGTGTAGCTAATAAATGATATTACGTTGCTAAATAGAATCAGTAACAATTTTTTCTGTTTAGCGATGAAATTTAGTTCCTATTTTTTTAGTAGTGTAAAAATTATACTAAATCAAGCAATTTAATTTTAGCAAAATTGCAATGAATATATATATATATATATATATATATATATATATATAATTTAACCATAGTCGATTGATAAGTGTGTATGAAAAAATATATCATACTTTCATTATTGATTTGATGTAAATATTTTTTATATCGGATGAGAGGGGAAGTAAAAGAAGGAAAAAAGAGAATATTTTGTGGTTTTCGTAGACATCAAATTAATTTAGTAATCTAGACCATTTTTTTTCTTTCTAAAATTCCTTTTTGGAATAAGATTCTGGTTTATCATTTATTTGACGTAAACTAAAAAGTATTCCAGTTACACTAACCTGAATGCAGTCGTGAGATTGCTCCACTCTTAACAAGAGGTCTCGACACCTTGCAGTGTGCGATCTAAATTTAATTGGGGCTTCAAAACGAACTCCAAACACCGGGTGAAAAACTAAAAAAATTAAAAATAAACCTACTATTATTTCCTTTGGCTTTGACTATAGGTTTTTAAATTCCAATCCACAAGCTGTTAAAACTTCATTTTCGAATAATGTGAAGAGATTAAACGTAAAGGAGTGTAAGAGAATAGAAGATGAAATCTTTGTTCTATGCGTACGACGCACACATTTTGCTTAATTAACATATGTATCACAAATATTAAGCTATAGCTTAGTTGGTAGAGCACCTCGTTTAGTCGTTTACACACACGTTAATATTTTTCAAGAGTGAAAATAATATTTTTCGTTTCAATTTGTTTGATCTATTTGAATTTGATTGTGTTTAAGGAAAAATAAATAAAGAAGACTTCTGAATTTTGAATTTTGTGGTCTAAAATTAAAGATTATATCAAATGTACTAAAATACACTTTAATCTTATGATCTTAAATATATCACATGAAAAATTAAGATTAAAATTTTACCAAAAAAAAAAAAAAAGAGTCATTCAATTTGAATAGACTAAAAAGAAAAGTACTCCAATTTTTTTTTTTTTTGTCAAGGATGAAGTATATTACTAATTCTGAGAAAAAATCTTTGAAGATATATAAGATTGGAGTTTATCACAATTCTAAGGGTCATGTTACTCCTTCCATTTTATATTACTTGACCCCTTTTTATTTGATAAATCTCTTATTTTTCTTAATTAATAATATATTTTATTAAATTAACCTTATTAATGATGTTTTAATATTCTAAATTTACCTACTTTTACCTTTACATAATTATTCAATACTAAGAACAATAATTATTTTTTTTTCATTTCCTAATATAGATATTTACTTAATTGAAACATCTATTTTTGATATCGAGATCAGTTAAATGAAGCAAAGGGAGTAATATACGACTAAATACCGGAAACGGATCCCATCCAGTTAAATTAGCTACAGTAATGTCCGATACTAGCTTTAGATGATGCCACCTACACAAAATGAAATCTAAAGGCTAGAAATTATTGCTTCTAAAATTAAATTTCACACCGTTAATTTTGTCTTCTCCACTGTTTGGTACAAACTAAAATTGCAGAAGTTAAGTAGTGTAATCACTAAAATTGTAGGATAGCTCCAAATTGTTTTATTCTTCCACGAAATTAATGGTGAAGTTAGAAATTTCATTAAGGGTGCTTAATATTTACTATATATGTACAAAATTATTTTTGACATGTATACTTCGTAAATTTTTTAATATAAATAGTATGATTTTTCGATAAAGAGTGTCCAACTGAGCTAATTTAACTGGAGGGGATCCATTTTCATCCAGGTGATCAGTCAGACATCCTTTGTCGAAAAATCATAATATATATATATATATTAAAAATTGTATCAAGTATATAGATCAAAAAATATTTTTCATACACATGTAATAAATCTTTAACATCCTTAATGATATTTCTAACTTCACCACTAATTCTACGAAAGAATAAAATAATTTGGAGCTATCATACAATTTTGGTGATTGAGCAAAACTACTACTTTAACTTCTGCTATTTTAGTTTGTACCAAACAGTGGAGAAGACAAAATTAACGGTGTAAAATTTAATTTTAGAAGCAATAATTTCTAGCCTTTAGATTTCATTTTGTGTAGGTGGCATCATCTAAAGCTATCACCGGACATTACTGGAGCTAATTTAACTGGATGGAATCCGTTCTAAATATCTTTTCAATTATGAAAGAAGTAAAGTTTTATACTTTTGTTCTTTTTTTTTTTGGAATTTATTATATTTGTGTGGAACAGACCAGAATATATGGTCTTTGTTTGACTTCAATTTCCAGTGAAAATTTTGTCACTCTTTTTCATATTAACTGAATTTTTGAGATTTTTTTTATTGTTTAAAATAATTGAATTGGTCTAAGTTCAAGATGAATGTTTGAATTTTTTTTTTCATATTTGCTCTTTCTTTAATGAAGTTTGATATTTTCTAGGAGATAAATTGCACTACTTTCAAATTATTTTGAGGTTTCATATGGAGCACTAATAGTCCCTCATATTTGCAATACAAGTGCACTTTTGGTCCTCCTCCAAAATTTTACCTATTTTTTAACATTGATTTTATGCACAATTTTTGTATGGCTTAATGTTCAATCGTCATTTTATATATTTAGTAGAAATAATAACTCCATGTGAGAAAAGGTGAGAAGAAGAACACCCTATTTTATTAGAAGTCATATTGCAACTAAAGTTGAGAGGTTTATCACGTCGATTTTACGTGCAATAATACAATTTTTTCTTTTCTTGCAACGTCATATGTCAAGGTGTTCTTAGTTTAGCTGGAATAATATTTCTACTGAATAGAACAAGGTGTCCTTCTTCTCGTCTTCTCTCACATGGAGTTATTATTTCAACTAATATATAAAAAGACAATTGAACATTTCTTACATAAAATTGTGGACAAAATCAATGTTAAAAATATACAAAAATTTAGGGGAGGACCAAAAGTGCACCAATATTGCAAGCATAAGGGTCTATTACTGCTCTATGTGAAAACTCAAGAATGAATTTGAGTCTTAACCCAAAGATAAGGAATTATTTTGGACCTTTTTTTTCTTCGCAAAAGACAATAGTGAAAATATGATTAAAATTATATCCTTGAATATTTTTCTTAATAAATATATATTATCTCACAAATTCAATTAATATGGAATAAACGATGTAGTTATTCTAGACTACAAGTTGGTTCATGGAACCCTCTTTTTGCATTTATTGGAACAATAATTATTGGTACTCAATCAATCAATTTGATGGGAAAATAATAGAGATATGGACTGAAATGATGTCTCAACAATTTCTTTTCTTTATTGAGGAAAAAACAAACATAAAAGAAGTCCTATAAATATATATACACACAATAAATAATTGGAGGATTTTTTTTTTTAACTTCTTAATGATATTCAACAATTAAAATAATTGGTTAAATCCCATGAAATCATTGGTCTACATAATTGATTAAATCCCGTAAAATCATTTCATAGATATATTACACACTTTGCTAAATTCACATTTGAAAACTTTCGGTTACTTTGTCCATTTATCTGAAGAACATTAATAAACCATCCATCAACTAAAGTTGCAGTTCCTTTTATAAATGAAATAAAAATATTAGAGTAATATTTTATATTCTTGGAAAAAAAATTTTGGCCAGAAAATTTGGTCAAAATGATAAAATAACATATTTCATACTATGTTATTTTATCTTTTTGAACATTTTTATCCTTTTAATTTTAATACCTTTTTAATTAAAAAATAGAAAAAAGATTAATTTATTTTAAAATAAAAAAGATATTATAGACTTTTTAAAATTTTTATCAAATTTTAACCAAATTTTCTGGTTAAGTTTGGTGTTAGGTATAAATATAATACTATGATATTATATTTGTGTGGCACTCAAATGGACAGTGTGTGTTTGACTTTCCAGTTGATGATTGTCGATGCCTTTATTAATGGTTAGTTATTGAGACACCAACTTGGTTCCTCAGACAATTTTTACTTTTTTTCTTTAAAATTATTTTTGGGAATTTATTGGTAGTCAATCAATTCGAGGAAAATAAAATTGTTAAAAAATTACTCTCTCCATTTCAAATTAATTAAATTATTGGCGTGTTTCACAATTTTTAAGAAAGAAAGATTAAGACATAAATTAGATAATTTTCCATTTTTGCCCTTATTAATTATTGTCAAATTTATGATTAAAATAATTAAACATTAATTAATACTCTCTCCGTCCCATTTTATATGTCACCTTTTAACTTAACACTTGTATTAAGAAATGATGTAACTTTACCCTTCTACCCTTATTTAATTCTTTTGGAACTCAAGTTTTCAATCAATGAATATGAATTAATTTATTTTGATTAATTAATATAATCAATGAACATGAATCATTTACTTAGTTTTTCTAAGTTGGTCAAGTGTATGTTTTCAATGTTAATAACTCACAAGGGTAAAAAAGAAACAATATGCTAATTTATGCATTGATTTTATGAAATGACAAGTATTATGGACCAACTATTTATATAAAGGGATGACATATAAAATGAGACGGAGGGAGTAACTAATTCCAATACTAACTAATGAAGGGTTAAACTGGAAGAACATTCTGAAAGTAGTCTTGAAAATTGAACAATTAAGTTAATTTGAAAAATGAAAAATATCTCAACAATTCAGTTAATTTGAAATGGAGGGAGTACATAATTAGATATATTTTACTATCATATATACTATTATTACTTATACTTTGAAAATATTATGTATATTACCACTAATTAAGATGTTTCCTATCATATATTGAGGAAAATACACCTAAATACATATATTTTTGCTATCAGATACACTAAAATAGGAAGAGAGGCGAGCGAGATGAGGAGGGAGGTGGGTGGAATTTGTTATGTATCCTATATACATGCGAATCACACTAGATACACACCAAATACATGTATCTGTATGTATTTGATGTGATTCGCATGATCTGAGATATCATATACATAGGAGAGTGACGAGCGAGATGGAAAGGAGGCAAACGAGATTTGCTATGTATCCCAGATACATGCAAATCCACTTGAATATAGAATATCTAGAATAAACTACACCTAATTTTGACCCTATATATCCTCAAAATACATGTATCCGAACGTATTTGGACACACTAAAATCTCTTAAGATTGATAGAATTACAAACTTGAGTGTATTTAAATAATTAGCTCCTAAATTAGTGAGATTTACGTAGATTTCCTTTTTTAATGTGTGGTTGCATTTTTCGTTTGATGTTTAATTAGGAAGTTTTGCATCTTAATGCGATTCAAATACATTTTGCAATGGAAAAATTATTTCATGTTTAAACTCATTTTACTTACTTTAATTGACTTCTTCACTTATTTCTGTGTCCTTTTATTTGCTTGTGAATAAAACTTTTAGTAACAATTATTGTCTGAATGTAATTTACTCATTTACAAAGTTTTCACTTAAATTTGACAATACCAAACACTATTCCACATAATTAAGAGAAATTATTTGAGTACCTAGAACTTTTTTTAAAATTTATCTTGTTCTTTTTTATTCGTAAATTTACTTTTTACCTACCAAAGTAAAAAAAGNCAAAGTTAAAATTTGAAGCCAAGTTTAGGGGTCAATATATGTATTATGCCTAAACTCAAATTAGGCGCGTCAGATGTAAAAATCGAGGGGCCCAACAGTAAAAAAAACATTGAAAGGACAATTAAACCCTCTTTATATTTTTTTCAACAATTTTCCCCTCTTTTTTGCATTATTTGTTGTTCACAGCAAAATGCAAGTGACATTTAATAATATTTTTTGTTATTGTGAAAAAAAATTATAATGAAGTTTTTTTTTGGCAAGATGGGTGAGTATACACTTGTAAAAGTCGAATGCAATTTAAGTTCGAAGGTTCTCAATCAATGAATCCGATCCACACTTAAGGGACTCCTTACATTTTGATTTGGTATCAGATTGCTACTCAAATTTGACAAAAATCTCTAAAAAATTCATTCAGACAATTTATCAATCACTTTATCAAACACTTTAAGTGCACCATTTTACTTAATAATTTTTAGCACTGTATGTTCATTTTTTGGCCTCCAAAAATTCATAATTGTAATTTGCTATTCACTATGACAATCACAATACACAAAACACCCTATTTTTTCCATTAAGTATTTGACAACTTAAAACACAAATACACTTTAACTAAAGAAAAGAAGGAGAAGTTCATTGATTCTCATGTCTTCCCATATTTATGGGCTGCTCTGAAATAATTTTGCAACAAAAACAATAGTAAAAAAATGCTGAAATGACAACTCTACCCTCCGAATTCCGGCCAATCTCCGGCAACCCAAAACGCATGTTCATTTTCTTCTTTTTCAAGCAAAACGTCACCACCAAATGACCCCCAAACAAGTACCTCCAACCCAACCATTCTCCTTCTTCCTCACACCGGAGCACAACCCATGAAGCGAACTAGCTTCGAGCTCGCTAAACCCACCAAATACCCGACCCCAAACCCATCAGATCTGTCATCTCCGACGAGAATCATCACGAAACAACACTGCTGCAACCAACAGCTCGAACCAGACACAAAACAACAACCAAATGACCCCCCAAACCCCATGAAAACAGACCCAATGAGCTCCAAGCTAGCAAAACCATTAGGAGGAATTAATTTTGATCTTGTATATAAATTAAAATTAATTTTGATTTTTTTTTAGTTCTAAAATGACGTGTAAAATATTTAATTAGTTGGCAGCCATTGAGTGGCTCACTAATACACGTGGGAGCGTTTGCATTTCACGCTCTTTGACTCTGAAAATCGTGTGTTTATTTATTTAAAGGTAGGATAGTTAAAGTGCCTATTTGTGCATTATGAAAGTTGGAGGTCAAAGTTAAAATTTGAAGCCAAGTTTAGGGGCCAATATATGTATTATGCCTAAATTTGACTATACCAAACACTATTCCACAAAATTAAGATAAATTATTTGAGCACCTAGAACTTTTTTTTAATTTACCTTCTTTTTTATTCGTAAATTTACTTTTTACCTACCAAAGTAAAAAGGCCTCAAAATTACCTATTTTTTCGACGCATCTAAATGTTGGCTTTTCAAGAGCACGTTCTAGAATTTGTGAAAATAGGAAAAGTAAAACATTTTAGTGTGCAAGAATATTTTCTAAATCTTAACTACTTTAACTAATATTGGTCTACCTGTAATTTAACATGCTTTATGGAAATTTAGTACAAATGACAAAAAGTATATAGTTCCATCAATTTACTACAAAAGAAACAAAAATTAAAATTAGCTATGAATAGACTATCATAATTAATTTGTCGCTAAAGAGCTTATGTCTGACAAATATTTTTATTATTTAATGTTAAATAAGATTAGCAATGTATTTCATTTCATATTTAACTACAAAATTTATCTATTGCTAATTTCTGTTTTCTAATAATAGCAGAAATCATGATTTCTCACATCAAAGATAGAGAAATTTAGATATATAAATAATATAAATGAGCATGTTAGTTTTCATTCGCGAGCTAATTATATATCTTCCTTTATTTCTTGGTCATTGTGAATTCTATTTTTGTGTTTTTGAAACATGAGTTGCTTAGGTTTCATCTCTAGGTTATTATTAGATGAATTTTTGACAACGTGGGATCCTTCGTTCACATTTTTTTCCACCAAGAGATCTTGCTTGGTGGTATCCCTGTCGGTGACTATTGACTCAACATTGATTTTGAAATATAATTGAATTATTTTTTCCTTCTCTATGATTGTTCAACTCTGTTTTAATTGTTGTTAGTTTGAGAAAACTCTAGAAAATTGCTACCATCCATCGAGAGAAAATTACGATAAAGTTGAAACTCTCGACCAAATAGAGAATAAATCGAAACTATAATTTACACGTAGAGAATTTTCTAGGCGCTTTTATATATCATCAAAAGAGGTTCTTTTATTTATTTGATACCTTTATTACTCTCGTTAATTATTAAGTATTTGTTAGTTAAGTTAAAAATCTAAAATATTATACCTCAAAAAGTTGATTGAATTGATAGTCTTAGACTTGTTTGACATTGCTGTTGGAAGGCCAAAAACACTTATTTTGAAAAAAAAAATACTACTTTTTTTTGAAAAATAAGGTGTTTGGCAAATCAAAAAAATTATTTTTAAATAGAAGCAGAAACAATTTTTCTGTTGTTGGGAAGAAGCTAAAAAATTCTGCTTCTTAAAAAAAGCAGAAGCAGAAGCAGAAAAATATTTTTTACAAGACCAAAGAATCCCTTCTATATTTACATATTTCCCCATGTACCCCTTATTAATTAATTAACATATCTCATAACTTTGGTAAAAGTTTCATTTAAGAATTTTATTTTTATATAATATTTTTTTATTTTACATTTATTATCGTTACTTTATACTCCTATTTGATATTTTTAATTATATTTAAATCATATCAATATTTTTTTAACTATGTATAATGTTGATTGAAAAATTGAATATGTACATTTTAATTTAATAAAAATAAAAGTTTGATCAATTTTTTTATAGTAGATATTTAAAATAATTTCTATATATAAAATAATCTTCATATTAAAAGTACATTGATACTTGCCATTTTTTTTGTAATTTGACACTTAAAAACACTTTTTAAAGAAGATTAGTCAAACACAATTAGCTTATCAAAACATTTTTCAAATGAATTAGCCAAACATATTTTTTTTTCAAAAACACTTTTCTGAAAAGCTATTTTGAAAAAGTATTTCTAAAAATAAGCAGATTTTAGTAGCAATCTCAAACACGATCTTATAGGGGCACAAAAGTATGATTGGAATAATTTTATGTGAGATTGATTTCAGACTTATATTTGTGACAATCGCTTATCTTCTAATTAAATTAGTTGCAATTTGCAAATTGTTAATTAAATGTCTAAAGATTTTGAGATATGCTTTAAAACTGAGGTAATGTCTAAACAGTTTCAACACCTACCAAAATTTCACTTTACAAGAAAAGCAAGAACTTGATTGTCATTTTCAACAGCTTTTTATTTTTAAGTGGGTATGGGTATATAATTCTCGAAATTTGCCTTCATCTTATAATCTTCAACAAGTCAAATATTTCGGCTATTAGCACCAATCTTGAATACTTTTTGACTCATATATTGGGGCTGCTCCAAGACAAACCATATCTTCAAGGGACCTTTCTGAATTAAATATTTTTTGATATCTTTTGCAACTATATATTATATAGTTTAGTAATTTGAGAAATAAGTAATTATATTAAAGATAAAATATAAGAACAATTTTTTTTTGAGATATATTAAAAATGACTAGAAAAATAAATTATTTTTGATGACAAATAAAAGTGAACGAAAAAAAGTATTTTCCAGTGGAAAAACTTGTATAAGTTTTTAGTGGAATTTGTTTCCTTTTCTAGAATGGAGTTCCATACCTCTTCTCTATGATAGTTAAAAAGAAGTTTCGCTTGGCGCATGACAAGTTGTCAAAATTAGGAAGCTTCTTCCGTTTTCGTTTAAATTGTTGATACGTAACATTATGCATTAAAATAATATAGTATGGTATAATATAACACAATTTTCCTCTAATTGATCTCATCTTTAATTTGGACTTTTTTTTTCTACAAGATAACATTAGTTGAAATTGATAAAACAATTCAGTGCATTAAAAATCTTGCGTTAACAAAGTCGGGAGAAAGTCTATCCTAATGCAAATTACTTCCACAACTTGAATTCGTGAAACAAAAGGAATGAAGTTATCCATACGAACTAGCTAGAGCATTGTGAAAATTTATGTATAACTTAAATTGGGTTTGCCATTCCTTATTCTAATACTAGTCATTTGGTATTTGTGGATCTAGTGGATAATATGGTCCCTTAGCATTTCTCTGCTAAATTGTATAGAGAATCATATTCTCATAAAGTGTGGAAGCCAAGTTTGGCTAAGCAATCACCCACCTCATTAGCTTCCCACTAGAAAACATGTAATTAGCGACCTATAAAAATTCATAGCTAAATAACAAGAAATTTCATGTTAATTTTATTAAGCTACGGATTATAAAAAAAAATTCAATCATCTAGGAGCTTTTTATATATATGCTACTTCCAATCAGTTGTTTGAGATTTAATTTAGATTAGTGGTAGATATGTCTATCAACATTTAAGCAAAAACCAAAGAATCTTGTTCCAAAGAAAAAAAATTAGATCTAATACAAGTGTGTCTCCTTAGACATAAACATAAAAATTAAGGCTCTTATAGTATATAATATGCAATATTTCAAAGATCGAATAATTAATGGAAATATATGCAATACTATTGAAATTTTGAGTATTAATTACTACTTGAGAGAGTAGTATTGTTGGATAAAGTTTTCAAATACCCAAATTTATTTATATAAAAGAAAATTGATTAGTAAACCACTACATAAATTAAAATTAAAATTGATCAAATCTCAAAGAGGAAAGGACACTAATTACTATATATGTAGAATTCTAAATCTTAAGTAGTGTCTATATCACTAATTCCTAAAGGTATCTAATTAGCTCAACCATATATATAATGACTCTTGTTAATTAATCAGTTGTGGATTCGAGGATCTTGATATTAAGCCTCTCATATATATCCCAAAGCAAAGATCTAGCTCTAATCTTTTAACCAAAATAATTTCTTTTATGGAGCAACTATCTAATTACACAGTACTAAGGTCTTCGGTTCAATCCCACCCAGTAATTTTTTATATTAAAAACACGTTTTTTTTAAAAAAAACCTAAACTCTAAAAAAGAACTCTAAAGTAAAAAAATAAACTCAAAAGGTTTTCTTCCACCCACTTTCCAAGTTCCAATCAGACTTATCTTTAAAACAATGGTGCACCCGTTTTTTGAAATCCTGTGTTGAGCTACAGTGTAAAGGGCAAAATTTAGTTACAAGTTTGTTAATAAATAGTTATAGAAGTTAGTTATGATTAACCGTGATTAGGTAACTTAACTAGTCTAGTTAGTTAGTTGATTCACACCTTTATATATTGATGTATAAGTATCATTGTAAACTACTGCAGTTATGATGAACTGAATGAAACTTCACTTTTCCTCTCTTCTTCTTAGCTTACTGTTTTCTCATTCATTCACCATTGTTGGTGCTTAACATGGTATCAGAGCTCTAAGGTGTTCCAGTTGATCGCGTTAGCTTTCAGTGCAGTAGAAGACTAGAGATACTGTATTGTCCTAGAAGCTAGTGAAGATCACAATCGTAGCTGCAGTTTATCATGCCGACTGATTCTTCAACCAGTAGTGCAGTTCAAGGAGGAACTACAATGGTGGATTCTCATCATCCTCTCTTCCTGCAATCATGTGATACTCCAGGTAGTTCTCTGGTCTGTATTCAACTGTCTGGATATGAGAAGTATTCATTATGGAGTAGATCTATGAAGATAGGTCTTCTAGGTAAGGGGAAAATATGATTTATTGATGGAAAATGTAGTAAGGATAAATTCAATGCATCTCTACATGATCTATGGGGAAAATGTAATGCCGTAGTGCTATCATGGATAATGATCTCTGTTAGTAGGGAATTACTGAGTGGAATAGTCTATGTTAGCAGTGCTCAACAAGTATGGACTGATTTAAGAGAGAGATTTGACAAAGTTGATGGCTCTAGAATCTTCAATCTGCATAAGGAGAGTGCCACACTGCAACAAGGACTTATGTCTATTTCTAGCTATTTTTCTAGACTCAAGGAGTTGTGGATGGAATATGACTCATTGATGCCGTGTCCTGGTTGTGCTTGTGAGAGTTGTAAGACCTATGTAGAGCACTTTGAGTATCAGAGACAGATGCATTTTCTCTTAGGACTAAATGAATCTTATAATCAGTATAGACGTCAGATTATGATGCTTGATCTAGCACTAGGCGTAAACAAAGCTTATTCTCTTGTAATGGCTGAAGAAAGTTAGAGAATCCTTGGTAAATCTAATACAGCAGGAAGTGATCACTTTGTTTCTACTAATGCTGGTGGGATGAATGAGGCTATGGCCTTTTTTAGTAATGGTAAAGGACAAATACCAAGATCAGGATCTACTTCACAATCAGGGTCTAATCCTCTTACTGGAGCTGGGTTTAGATCTTATCAGAAACAATTTAACAACAATAGCACTCTTTACTGTGATTATTGTAACTGAAAGGGTCACATTAGAGCTACTTGTTACAAATTGCATGGATATCCTGCTGATTGGAAAGGTAAAAGGAGAAACAATGCTAGTCCTATTTCAGCTAATCTTGTAGGATTCAACAATACTCCTGGACTGCTTTGCATCATCAGAATCCTCAACATGGAATAGTCAAGGAGCAACTAATGATTCTAGTTCCTCTAAGATTCCAACTATTGGATCTTCTGGTGTACCCTCTCATCAACAACAACAGTTTCACCCTCATTTCTCTCCACAACAGTACATACAACTCTTGCAGCTGATAGAGCCAGATAATGCAAAGAGTAATTGTGATACTACTACTATTGCTCATGCATAATGATTATTTGTCCTTCTCTCATTCCTGATGCTGACAAATGGATCATTGATACAAAAGCATCCAAACACATGATACACAGTTTAAGTATGTTAACACAATATCGTTCCTTAGATAGAGATCCTTGTAACAAAGTATATCTACCTACTGGTAGCCTTGCACATGTCAGTCACATTGGGTCTTCTCGAGTGTTAGGAGGAGCTGAGATCTCAAATGTGTTGCACATCCCTGAATTTCACTATAATATTTTATCAGTATCCAAGTTAACCAGGGAACTAAATTATTGTGCTATCTTTTATCCTGATCATTGTGTTTTTCAGGACCTCTCAAGTGGGAATGTGAGGGGGACTGGCACACTGGAGATTGATCTATATGTGATTTATGTTGATACTCAGTTGAAGACTCAGGGAACTCAATTGAAGTCTCAGCAGGATCAAGTTACTATTGCTAATGTGGTTTCTTCTACTAGTCCTAACAACTTGGTTTTTTGTTATCAAAGGCTGGGTCATATACCTGTTAGTGTACTGAGAACACTTAGTTGTTGCAAACATATGTCTTTTTCCTTTACTGATATATGTACTGTATGTCCCTTGGCTAAGCAAACCAGATTCCCTTTCCCCTTAAGTACTATCACTACATCAACTTGTTTTCATACATTACATGCTGATGTATGGGGTCCCTATAGAGTTCCTACTCATGATAATAAAAGATATTTTCTTACCTTGGTTGATGATTACTCTAGATATACTTGGTTGTTCCTGTTGAACTCTAAATCTGAGGTTATCGTAGCTTTACAGAACTTCTTTACAATGATTAACAATGTTTTTTTCCAGCACCATCAAAGTGTTAAGATCTGATAATGGTTGTGAGTTTTTTAACTCCCAAGTTTCTGATTTACTTAAGACATTGGGTGTATTGCATCAGAGTTCTTGAACTTATACCCCATAACAAAATGGGGTTGTAGAGAGAAATGCTCTTGAGATGGCCAGATCCTTGAGATTTCAATCTCACCTTTCTCTCAGATTCTGGGGAGAATGTGTTCTCACAAGTGTGTACTTAATAAACAAGATACCCTCCACAGTTCTTAAGGGTAAAACTCCTCATGAGCTGTTGTATCAAACTCTCCCTTCTCTTGATCATCTTAGAGTGTTTGGTTGTCTTGTATTTGCTTCTGAGGTAAAGAAGACTGACAAATTTGCCTCAAGAGCTGTTCCAGCTGTGTTTCTTGGTTATTCTAGTCTTCAAAAGGGTTACAAACTCTATAGTTTACTTACCAAAACTTTCTTTGTCAGCAGAGATGTTGTATCTAAAGAATCCTTCTTTTCTTTTCAGCATATGCGTCCTTCCAGTTCTCCTTTTTTCCCTGTGCTCCAATTTACAAGAGACACTTCCACAGACTTACTTTGTGCAGAGTTGCCTTTGTGTGATCAGGCTCTCATTGAGCCTTTTGACTTATCTTTGAATCCTGAGTCCAGTTTCCATTGAATATGACTCACATGTGCAAGGTGATTCAGGAATCATATAGGTAGACAAGCCGTTGAAAGATATTGGGAGATATCAAAGGTTAGTAGGGAGATTATTATATCTCACTATGACCAGGATAGACATATCATTTGCTGTTCAAGTTTTAAGTTAATATATGCATGCTCCAAAAGAGTCTCACATGGAAGTAACTCTCAGGGTAGTCAAATATATTAAAACAACTCCGGGGTTAGGCTTGTTTATGCCTTCAAGAAGCTCAGGATTACTAACTACCTACTGTGACTCAGATTGGGGTACTTGTGTGTAATCAAGGAAATCTGTCACAGGCTATCTTGTAAAATTTGGTGATGCTATTATCTCTTGGAAATCGAAGAAACAAAAGACTGTTGCTAGGAGTTCTGCTAAAGCTGAGTTCAGGAGCATGGCATCAGTAGTAGCTGAAATCACATGGCTCATTGGGCTATACAAGGAGTTAGGAGTCACCATTAAACAACCAATAGCTATGTTCTGTGACAGCAAAGCTGCAATTCAAATTGTATCTAATTTCATTTTTCATGAAAGAACCAAGCATTTTGATATTGATTGCTACTTTGTTAGAGAAAAGATATTACAACATATGATCAAGACTTAACATATATCAACAAGGGATCAACTAGCAGACTTACTTACTAAAGGGCTTTGGAAAGCTCCACATCTACACTTAATGTCCAAGCTGGGATTGAAAGACATCTTTCAGCCATCAACTTGAGGAGGGGTGTTGAGCTAAAGTGTAAAGGGCAAAAGTTAGTTACAAGTTTGTTAATAAATAGTTACAGAAGTTAGTTATGATTAACTGTGATTAGGTAACTTAACTAGTCTAGTTAGTTAGTTGATTCACACCTTTATATAGTGATGTATAGGTATCATTGTAAATTACTGCAGTTATGATGAACTGAATGAAACTTCACTTTTCCTCTCTTCTTCTTAGCTTATTGTTTTCTCATTCATTCACCATTGTTGGTGCTTAACATCCTAGATTCACCTTTACCCAGATACATGTAAATCTACTTGAATATAGTGTATCAAGAACAAGATATATGTATCTGAACGTATTTGAACGCACTAAAATCTAATAAAATTCATAATATTGCAAGCTAACATGTACATAAGCAAAATTAGCTTTTAAAGTTGTGGGATTTCCGTAAGTTATCTTCTTTTATTGGAACCAGCTAGACGATGATCTTTTGTAATTTCATCTCTAGTATAGTAATAATTAAGATCAACAATATTTAGTGCCCGTTTGGATTGACTTATTTTAGGTGTTTTTAAGCCAAAATAGCTTTTAAGCAGTTTTGAAGTGTTTGAGTAAAGTTAAAAAGTACTTATAAACACTTATTTTAAAGCCAAAATAACAAAAATAAGCCAAAAACCATAAGTTAGAAATCCTAACTTATGGCTTTTGACTTATAAGTCATAAGCCAAAAGCCAATCCAAACAGGCAGTTAAACTAATTTTTTTTTTTTTTTTGGGTTTCATTAAAAAAAGTTAAATTAGGACCATGTTGTTGTTCCTTTACGAGCTCTATTTATTCTTTTGAGTAGTAATAATTATACAACTTGTAACTATGGTTGTACCTTTCAACAGTGCTTTTATATATAGTTTCTATTCTCATCCAACTGTTTATA
The DNA here is from genome assembly GCF_019186545.1 of Solanum stenotomum. NCBI lineage: Eukaryota > Viridiplantae > Streptophyta > Magnoliopsida > Solanales > Solanaceae > Solanum > Solanum stenotomum. The sequence goes on along the minus strand of NC_064289.1, from coordinate 19,251,318 downwards.
TTCTCCTCCTCTTCTTATTCTATATTATTATTTCCACCTTTAGTCAAACAATTAAAATTCTTTTTTATCTTCTTATGTTTTATTTAAATCCCTTTTCGTATAGTAGCTATCATATATATAGCTTTCCATTTTATTTTTATTATTCTCTGTCTGCATTATTATGCCTTTCTTTGTTCTTTTAATTGGTTTTTATCTAATTTAATTATTAAAAGAAATAATACTAGTATATAATTAAAAAGAGGACAAAGGAATTATTTGTATTTTTAGCAGGGTAGCATCTTAGAAAAGGTATATAATTCTTTCAAAACTGTAATGGATCTAGGAATCCCCTTTTTTGTTTTTCTCTCGTTAATTAAATATTATACCCTTTATATTGCTAAAGTATGGTGGAATTTTTATTTTTTTTAATTTTTAATTCAATATTATGTTGTTAAACATCTAAGGGTTTTGTATGTATACAAGTTGTCCTAGTGGAGAAAATTCTATTGAGAGCGTCACCCCTAAATGGGTCATGCAGTGCACAATTCAAATTTAGTCGAACCTCTAGCTAGTTTTTTTTAAGTCTCCTTTAATAATTGATATTCAAAAAATTACCTAGTGTAGTTAAACATTCCAAACTATTTACATGATCATTGAAATGAGACTAATGGGATTTGACATACCTAATTATCCAAATTATTGTAACCAAGGAATCTGTTTATCCCCATCTACACCAAAGTCAAATGTAACTTAGTATATTTTGTATATGAGATATGTGTTTTTAATTTTAATAGATACAGAAAATGTATATAGAAAGACAACAACGTCATTATATAAGCCTTGGAATGTATCATTCAACTATATATAGTGAATAGACACGTGCATTGCAATCGTTTTTCTATTTTATAAAATGCAATAAATGATATTCACATATGTTACGATAGGTTACAAAATTTCAAGAGAAAAATATAAATTCAAACTAATGAATGATGAATCTATTCAACAAATATTTATCGTCAAAGCAAAACAAATACTTACTAAAAATTGCTTTTGTATGAATGTAAAAGAAAATAATATATTTTCACGTTCGTAAAAGTTTAATTTTTGGGAAGAAAAATGTGGTTCTTTAGTAATGTTTTTTTTCTACTTCAGTCAATTGGAGTTAGTAGTTGTATAGTATCATAAAATATATATGACTTTAGAGGAAAAAAAAGAACCATAGTTTAAGGTCAAGTTAACGGTTGCACACGCCTACACCTATATATTGTTCGAACATTTCATTTTCTCTTTTAGAAACTACTGAAAATACTCTTAAACTTGGCACAAATTATAAGTTTCGTTCCCAGACTATTAACAACTTTAAAACATCCATCTACTTGATCAACTAAACTTAGATACACCCTCGATCTATCACATGACATAGTAAGTGGTCTCAAACTCTTGTTGGAGCATGAAACTCTTAATGAAAATCCGAGAGAAGTGTTGAAAACACTCCTAAACTTGACAAGAATCTAGGTGTGTATTTCACTCATGTTGCAAGTATATCAGAGATGTATTAAAGTTCAATTAGTCAAATAAATGAGTGTTTTTAAGGCTATCGATAATTTAGAGATAAAACTAATAATTTACGCCGAATTTAAGTGTATCTTCGATAATTATTTATTTTTTGGAAAATATTTTTCTCATATAGTCCAAATATAATTCTCAGTATTCATATTATTCTTTTTCCCGAATTCGTCTATAGCTTATGTAAAACATACTAATAAATGACACTTTATTCTATTCATATCATATTGTCTCATGTCTTCATATGTAAAATTTTAAGGATTTTTTTACCCAACAATTAAAAAACAAATGATGTTTGATACACAAATTTTCTAAACAAGTAGACAAACAATGTACAATAATGCCTTAGATTGATCATGATGAGGTAATTAAAGGTTAATTTCTCTAATTTAATTTTACAACATTTTCCTAGAACTTTGGTAAAATTAAAGTTAGAGAAATAGGATACTAATTGCCCCTCCATGAATGGAAATTTATCTTTTTTATTTTCACTAAAGGGAAAAATGGTATATGATTAATTAATACTTTTAGATTATTCCCAAGACTATATTCTAATACATGTTTGACTGGTGCAATTGATTGGTTCGTTCATTAGCAACGTACAAATAATTATACTCTATAATTGGTCTCAATTATTTATAATGGGAATCAAATAAGATATAATTCAATAGAACTTATTCTTTCCTTCAATTACAATGGATGAGACTTATCGATATATGAACTTATTCTCGAGTTGGAGTCTTGGTGGGAAATTGAGAATGAAAAAAATAATCTCGTTTCGAGCGCCATCCTAAAAATGAATCTTGCAATATGTGAATTCAGATTTAGTCGTATTTTAATATGAGTATCGAATATCGGATGAGAATTAAAAAAAAATGGATGAGAATTGGAGAAATGCAAGTGAAAGAATTTTATTTTGAGCTTTTGATCTAAAGGTTCTCATTTAAAGAGAGAATTTTTAAATATATTATTATAATTTTCAATTGCTTTTCTACTACTATAAAAATGTTAGTTCATTGCTTCAACTGAGCCACACAACTCATAAAACTCTTCAACAATATTGTCCCTCTTCTATTTCATTTTATACATATATCTTTGTATAAGGAATTAATTATTTGAATTCATTTGCTTCCTCAATTTGGGAAGCTAGAAACAATGACGGTACGTAAGAAATTATTATTTTATTTTTAAAAAATTGTTTGGTCCTCTTTTGTTTCTCAAGACTTATTTTATTTGGCTTCTCATGTTACACAATATGTTTCATTTGAAACAATTGTTTCTATTAATCGAGGTTAATTGAAAAGAAAATTATTTCTATCCCATAAAAGTAGAAATACAGTCTACAAATAACATATTCTGTTCAAACTTTACTTGTGAGATTATATGAATATGTTATTATTTATTTCTACTTATTAGGTTACTAGTGATTATTCTTTTCCACTTAACGAAATAATTATTGGGTTTCACATGCATGATCCTTCTACCTTATTGTAGTATAAATTGTTAACTATTTAGGTTAGACACCAAACCAACGAAGCGTATCCACAATTAACACATGGCAGTCGTTTGGTTGAAAGGAAATATTCTATGTATATTAAAATTTGCATTATTAGTATCATGTTTGGTATTTTTTTTAATTGTTTGGAATAAAATTCAGTATATAACTAAGTGTGATATTTGATTATCATTTTACTGTTCTACATAAATAAAACAAGTATAAGTAGATGTCTTATTTTATTCAAAATATAAAAAATTGAATAACTAATCTTTGTATAACTACATCATACATAATCTCTTTATAACTATTTACTATTACATAACTAGTATCTGTATTACTAATATATTTTTTACATTCTGGGGTGCCAAAAATATAACAAGTGAAAAGAAAATTTTCACTTTTATGACCATGATATTATAATTGTGGGATATAATTTTACTTTTGAACTACCAAGAGATATTTATTGATAGTGAAAGAGGTGAAAGTTAGGGGGAATCAGGCCAGAGTAGGGAGAAGCTTTATGCCATCATTCTGTGCTAGAGAATAGTACTTACGTGCACATGAAATATGTATTAAATTAATAATAGTTCCATCCTATATGTCTTTTAAATATATTTATTAGTAATATATAATTATAATTAATTAAATAGTTTTAACTTTTACCTTAGTTTGTTAATTACTTATATATACTATTCCATAGTTTATGTACGCAAGTACGCTTACGTAACAAGTTCGAATAATTTCTCCTCATTTTTTTTTTTCGAGAAAAGAAGGTAGAAATTTATGATAAAAACTTACTCACATGTAGTACTTATATTAAGTCGATATATGCGTGTCATGTTTTGAATATAGTGTTTTTTTACTTAATCATATTAATATATATATTTTCTCTGTCCATAATTACTTGTCCATTTTTGAATTGACATACCTATTAAGAAAATAATTATCGATATAGTGAGTTTACTATTTTACCCATATTAATTATAAATTGAATGAATTAAAAATTTAAGATTTTCAATAAGTTCTATCTTTTTCAAAGTAATTAATTAAGGGCATAGTAGGTAAATAAAAATTGTCCTTTCTTAATTTATCAAAATAGACAAGTAATTAGGAACAACTATAAAAGAAAAAATGGACAAGTAATTAGGAACAGATAGAGTATTTTATTAGTATCAATTTGATATAAATAGAAGGAAAAAGAAAAGAAAAAAGAAAAAGAGTGATATTTAGAGGGTCCCAAATTGAGTCAACCTAACTGAAGTGGGTGCAAACGTTTTCTGACTTTAAATGGTTGACTAACGCGTCTCCTGTGTTTACTGTTTTTTAATTTTAATTATCACGTGGCTTACCTCTATAATAATATAGTATTTTTTTTCTATTGTATTCTTTTTATTTTTTATCCTCCAATTTATATGATGAAAAAAATCATAATACTATTAATTCTAATATCATAAGATTTTATTCAATTTTCTTTAAATATTTTTTACTTTCCAAATCAGTTCTGTGCCACTCACAAAACTTCAATTTTTTTTAAAAATAAAAATATATGTCCAAACATAACTTAATAAATATACAATTTTTCAAAATCTTACAGCGCAAGCAAGGTTAAGTTAACTTAAACCATTTCTTGTAGCTTATTAGAATTAAATATATATTTTTCTTGAAATATACATAGGAAAAATGATACTCCTTTCGTTCTATTTTATGTGACATCCTTCTACTAGGTACGGTGTCTAAGAAAAAATTCTTACATATTTGTATGGTTATAAATAATTTTATTAAAGATAAAAAAGAAAATTTTAAAATTATTATTTTTATTTATAGTAGCGTGACATTCTTCGAAGAATAATGTGCCTCCTAAATTGGGTCGGACGGAGTAATAATTAATTGTTGAAATTTACCCCAATAATAGAGGCTATGGCTTACTTCCCCCACTTGGTCGTGGAAGTTGTGGAAAACGCGCGTGGGACAGAGTATTGGCTGCCTATATATAGCCCATTGCTGCATGCCTTTCTTCAAACACACATCTCTCTCTCTGTACTTATTTACTCTGTTATCTACTTATCAATTCTACTCAATAAATTCCATAACCAAATAGCCCATTCCTTTTCGAGTTTCACGTTATTTATTTCAATTTTCAAGGAGGAAAAAAAACTCATTTGGGTATTTGCAATATCTTTGAGAAGTGTGAAGAGTTTGCTCTGTTTCTGTTCATCAGTCAGTTGAAATCAGTTGGAGTTTGAATTAGAGCTTATATAAGTGAGCCAGAGTCACGGAAAAAGCAGCAGTTTTGTTTGGTTAAAACTAATTGAACTCTCTGTTTTCTTCTATAAAGATGGCAGACAAAGCACATCAAGTATTTGAGGTCTATGGTGAATCGAAATGTTTTGATGACGATGGTCGTATCAAAAGGACTGGTAAACTACAAAATTTGTTGATCTCCACACAAATTTTATTCAAAAATTCGTTCATTTTTTTGAACTGAATTTTATTTTGTTGGATTTTCAGGGTCTGTTTGGACGGCAAGTGCTCACATCATAACTGCTGTGATAGGATCAGGGGTTTTATCATTGGCTTGGGCTACTGCTCAGCTTGGATGGGTTGCTGGTCCAACCGTATTGCTTCTATTCTCCTTTGTTACTTACTATACCTCTGCTTTGCTTTCCGATTGTTACCGGACCGGTGATCCAGTTACCGGAAAAAGAAATTATACTTATATGGATGCTGTTCGAGCCAATCTTGGTATTTAAAATTCCCGCCTAATTTCATTTCAAATTTTTGTGACTGTTTAGTGTTTTTGTTTATATTGATTTGGGTGTTTCTGTTTTCAATTCAGGTGGATTTCAAGTTAAGATTTGTGGTGTAATTCAATATGCAAATCTTTTTGGAGTTGCAATTGGTTATACCATCGCGGCTTCCATTAGCATGGTGTAAGTGCTAACGAAATAACTTATTCATGTCTTAATTTCTGTATGAGTTAGGAAATAAGTTATTCATATATAAAATGAATACGACTTTTGATTTGCAATTTGGAAATTCGCATAACTAATAAATGTATATTTCCACAGGGCTGTGAATAGGTCTAATTGTTTCCATAAACAAGGTCATCAAGCTGCTTGCAATGTTTCAAGCACTCCCTACATGATCATGTTTGGAGTAATGGAAATTATCTTCTCACAAATCCCAGATTTCGATCAGATTTCTTGGCTTTCTATTGTTGCTGCTGTTATGTCCTTTACTTACTCTACAATTGGTCTTGGTTTAGGAGTTGCTCAAGTTGCAGGTTAGTTCAAATTTAGTACTATTACCTTTTTTCTATGTCGCTCGGACTCTTCAAAATTATTGTCAGATGGTGTGTGTGTGAGGATCTGACAACATTTTTGAAGGATCCGAGCAACATAAGTCTTTTTTTGCTCACTCTTTTTAATCCTTGCCCTGTATTTTGAATTACAGAAACAGGAAAAATTGAAGGAAGTTTAACTGGGATTAGCATTGGAGCTGAAGTAACTGAAATGCAGAAGATTTGGAGAAGCTTTCAAGCTCTTGGAGCTATAGCTTTTGCTTATTCTTACTCCCTAATCCTTGTCGAAATTCAGGTAAAAATTTCTTGAATAAAGCATATTGTAATATTTTCGTTATGTACTTACTTATAGATTTTGATGTTTGAATAATTCAGGATACACTCAAATCACCACCAGCAGAAGCAAAGACAATGAAAAGGGCAACACTAATTAGTGTGGCAGTAACAACAGTTTTCTACATGCTTTGTGGTTGCTTTGGCTATGCAGCATTTGGAGATCAATCCCCTGGAAACCTACTAACCGGATTCGGATTCTACAACCCCTATTGGCTTCTTGACATCGCGAATGTAGCCATCGTTGTTCACCTAGTAGGTGCCTACCAAGTTTACTGCCAGCCCCTTTTTGCCTTTGTTGAAAAAACAGCAACTCAATGGTACCCTGACAGCAAAATCATTACAAAAGAGATCGATGTACCAATCCCGGGATTTAAGCCTTTCAAGCTCAACCTTTTCCGTCTAGTCTGGAGGACAATATTCGTGATCATCACCACAGTTATATCAATGTTAATGCCATTCTTTAACGACGTCGTTGGCATTCTTGGAGCTTTTGGATTTTGGCCACTTACAGTATACTTCCCAGTGGAAATGTACATTGTGCAAAAGAGAATTACCAAATGGAGTGGAAGATGGATATGTCTTCAAATACTTAGTGGTGCTTGCCTTGTTATCTCAATTGCTGCAGCTGCTGGTTCTTTTGCTGGAGTTGTTTCTGATTTAAAAGTTTACAGGCCGTTTCAGAGTTAAAACTAAAGTATTGTTGTTGTTCATTAAAAGGAAAAAAACAAACAATGCCTGAAGAGGTGTTGACCAGCCTGTTGTTGTTATTGTGTAGGTTTTAATTTGGCTTTTTCTTTTTTAATTCCATAACAAATTTAAGAAAAAAAAAGCAGGTCCTTGTATGTATCTATGTGGGAAGAAAAAAAGAATCAAGTCTTTTTTCAATTATGTAACAACTTTTATTTCACTTCACAGATGAAATAAGAAATTGAATCAAAAGTTTCTATGCATTTCAACTTCTGAAGTTTTGTCATATTATTTTGATGGACTGGGTATATTTATTACCTATAATGCACAATTATTTACTCAGTTTATTCATTTTATTTGTCGTCCTTACTTAGACGGTATTAAATAAAGGGAAAAGTGCTTGATATACCCCTTAACTTTGCTATTTGGAGCTGATATGCCCCTTGTTATCAAAGTGGTTCATTTATACCCTTACCGTTATACAAACGGCTCACATATACCCCTACCGTTACAAAATGAGCTCACATATACCCTTCATTTAACGGAAGTGAAAAAATTAGTTTTAAATTTATATTTTCGACTTTTAATTTTCTTAAAAATTATTGAGGGGTATATATGATTCTTCTAGCAAAGTTCAAGGTATGTTTTATTCTTTTTTCATACATAAATTATTTTTTGGCTTCTTTAATTATAATTATTTGAGTTTCTTATTCTTATTTTATTTTTTTCTTTCATTCCTTAGTGTAAAGAAAAAAATTTAAAACAATTTTTTTGTTTATATTGTAATTTAATTTTTTGTATTTGAAGAAAAAAGTTTGGTCATCTATAATAAGTTTTACATGTGAAACATAAATAAATTTGACCATCAAAATAATAAATCTAAATTAGTCATTGAAATAAAAAAAAGTCAAAAAAAATATGTTTGAGGAGGATTAAATATGCTCATATAGAATTATATATATATTTTAAAAATAATAAAAAATTAAACTAATTTCTTTTTTCATTTCCGTTAGAGGAAAAGGGTATGTGTGAGCCATTTGTATATAAGTATGTAATGACCCGAAAGGTCATTTTTGGAAATCTTTGTAAAATTTTTGTTTTTCCCTTCTCGATAGTTGCCCTAGTTATTTTTTTATCAGTTTGAAAAATTGGTTAGAGAATTTTGAAGTACACGTTTAACTACGATTATTTAATTAAGGGGTAAATTTTGAATATTTAATTTTAATAAGTGGTTAATGGGTTAAACTCATATTTTATTTAATACTCTTGACCCATATAAAAGAATAAATTAATAGTAAATTGAGGTTACACGTTTGAGTCATAAACTCCATAAAGACTTCTACAGTTGGGAGCGCAAATACACAGAGAGGAGACGATTCCTCCCTATATGATTTTTGGGTAAGAAACACTAATGATAAACCTTATTTATCCCATGTTAATCTCTTGCCATTGTATATAATAATAAATTGTTGGTTTGTAGTTAATGTCATAAATTATTATATATGTGAGTATTCCTTTAGGGTTAGGAGACAAGAAATTGAGGAAGTCGTCATTGAATAATGACAAACCATTAAAGAGGTATATAATAATCAAGTTTGAAAGTATTCTATTGATTTTAAAGAATGAATTTGTAAAGGACAAAGAGGTGTCACTGTATGATTTTATAATGTTATTTATCGTGGGTACTGCAATTTTCTCTCTATTATATTTATCAATTTTGAAACGAAAACAGGGAACAACGAGGTTACGGATTTAATTAGTGAAATTTTATGGTGGGTTATAATCTTGTTTTTCTTAAAATTATTGTAGTTGAGATGTGGATTGAAATTTTAATCTTAGAGTATATTTACGGTATGGAAGAAAGATTGAGATATATAAGGAAGTATTAAGTATATTATATTACATGAATACCATTCGAATTATGATATTGGGAAAATTGGATTTAACCCTAGACTTGGAATTTGGAAATATAAGAGTTGACATGTAAATTGACATCAAACTTAGGAATTAACTTGATTATAAATTGAGTGAGTTTTTGGGTCTAGGCTAGACCTATAGTAATTTGAGTGTGGTTAGTTTCGAAATCTTATTGTGATTATTAATGTGAATAGATTGCTTTGAGTTGGAAGTTCAACGAAAGGAAAGACTCAAGTCTTGGAGTAATTGTTCGACTATTTGAGGCAAGTGAATTTCTAAACCCTTGTTAAGTGTATGGAATTCATGTATTTCCTTGTAATATGTGTTTAGGGTAATGAGGCTTGGTGATGGGTTGACTTGTCCACATTGATTAATTCTAATGATGAAAAAGGGATAATAAAAGGCAATGTGATCAATTGTTTGTGTGATTTGTTGGGAATTGTTTGAAAGGCTTGTTAAATCATTGTTGATGTTGTATCCTGATTGTCTTGTTGTGAATTGTGCAATGTTATGAAAATGGTCATCTCCTCATTATTTGTGTGAACATGTCATTTGCATTGTTCTGAGACATGGTTCTGACAAGTGTTATGTGCATTGAGAAAGAATAAGAAAATAAAGAGGATGTACCATTTCGAGGGATGTATCGCGCGCCGCGATGGATACTATAATTCGAGGGACGTGTCGAGCGCCGCGACGGATACTATATTTCGAGGGACGTATCGCGCGCCGCGATGGTTACTATTATCGAGGGTCGTATCGCGCGCCGCGATGGATGCATGGACAGATATGTTCCCCATGGGTCCCGGACTGAGAGACAGCGGGTGTGTATCATTAGGTCAGACATGCATCACTATACTTGACATTGCATTTCATTGCATTGTACTTCTTTATTATTGGTGAACTTGATCTTGTGTGTTGCTGATCTTGTGAGTGCCTTTCTATGAAACTTGTGACTGATGAATTATTGAGCTTGTTGTTGAAGATATGCAATTGTTAGAATGTTGCTGTTGAGGATATGAAACTATTATTGTTGTTGAGGATATGAAATTGTTAGAGTGTTGTGTTGAGCTATGTGCTTTGTAAACTTTGAACTGTTAGGTTGGGCTGGTTTTATACAGATTGTAGTTGTGAAGGTTCGGTTGGGTGTAAGGAGTACTTGTATTCTACTTATTGTGTACCGTGTGGTTTGGTACTCACCCCTTGCTTCTACAAATTTTTGTAGGTTACGAGCCTGGATTTTTGTGGTACTTGTTATTCTCTTCTTTTTCGAGGCTTCTGGGAGATTTATAAGGTAGTTGTTTGTCTTCTCAACGATCCTTCTTACTCCTGTTTATGATCTTGTTCTACTCTAGAAACAATGTCATATGAGACTTGTATTTTTCTTTTGATTCAATTGTAATACTTTAGAGGCTTGTGCATGTGACAACCAGATTTTGGGGGTATTTTTGAGTTAATTATGAAATTTCCGCATTTTATTGTAATGGGTGAGTGTTAGGCTGACTTGTCTTGGTGGGATAAGACGAGTGCCATCACGTCCATTTTTGGGTCGTGACAAAGTAGGGGTATATATATGCCACTTTCATAATGAGGGATATATTAGCTCTAAATGACAAAGTTGAGGGGTATATCAAACCCTTTTCCCTTAAATAAATAATCAAAAAGTGATACAGTAAAATTGTTATTCTATTTATTGTTTCTTAAATAGTCTGTTAAATCAATACTGAAAATAAAAAACAGATGGAGGAAGCATTAATTTCTACCTTTATCCTTACTCAACAAATGTAAAGAAAGATTATATATGGTGAAAAAAGAATAACATTAAATTGAAATCGAAGAATAGATAAAGATAGTTTAGTAAAATTACTCTTTAATTAATATATATCTTCTTAGAAATGTAAACAAATATGACGAATAAAATAGATGGAAGGGAATAATATATAAATTTTAAAGGTTCATCTAGTAGTACTAATGAGTAATGGGAGTGAGTATATAGTCATTGAAGTAAAGAGATGCTTTTGCAATTTGTTCACAAACACTTCTCTAACACATTGTGCGAAGGGTTTGTATTATATTGTATTGTATTGTTAGTTTAAATATAATATTTGTTTTGGTTATTACTTAAATTTTATTATATCATATCATTTAATTTTATTGTTAGATAACAATAAAAAGTCTTATGTGTAATGACCGATTTGGTGTGATCGCGTCATTACCTTATAATATTTCTTCTCATTTTATTTTTATTTATTATTTACATAATCCTATTTTATAATTTATCTTACCTTTTTTATAGTAGTTCTACCCCGTATTCTACCATTTTGTAGGTTTATTATTCAAATTGTTGATGTGTGACATTAATAACAACGGAAACTAATACAATCTATTAAAACAATACATAATGATATAATACAATATGATACAATACAATATAAATATACAATATGATACATTATGAAACAATACGTAACAAACTCATATCCAAACAGAGTGTAAGGGGTTAGTTTAGTTTGGGTTAAGTTACCTGTGATTATCATCTTGCATTCAGTATGAGTTAAATATCCTGTGAATACATTACAACAAAAACAATCTTTAGCGGTAATAAATAAACACATTAACAAAGAGTGATAAAGCATTTATCGGCATTTGTTAATTGTCATTGGATTCAGTGTCGCTCTAGGCTTTAGGGACATTTACAAAGAATGTTAAATACCGCTAAAAATACATTTTCAGTGGCAATTAAGCTATTATCATTAATTAATTACCGTTAAAAATCATTTTGGATGTAGTGATATTCACACAGAAAATAAAAATTGCACATGCAAGGTCATGCAATAAACTTAACAAAAAAGACATTAACAAAGAGAATCAATTTTTGGCCATATATTACATCAACTCGGTCATTCTTACGTACAAATTATAAATTGTATTATTGATGGTCAACAGATATATTATTACTTATACGTATATAACACCCATGATTGTCTTTTAGTAACCCGTGATTGTCTTTTTAAAATTCTATTAGCAATAAAAACAAGATATCACATGGAGCTACTGGACAAATGGTTTAATTGGGAAGCATAGAATACGGTTGGACAAGTTCTTATATAGTTTATAGCTTTGCTTTATTTGGGCAACTAGTGTATGTGTCATTTTTTTTTCAGTAATATGCTTAAATTTGATTTATTTATCTTTTAAAAAAAATATATTCAGCAAGATGATTTTTAACCATAATTAATTAATGATAATAACTTAATTATTGCTAAATATATTTTTTAGTGTTAATTAGCCTTTTTGTAAATATCCTAAAGCATATAGCGACATTAGAACCAATGACAATTAAGTAATGTAAGTAAAACTCTTTAGCACTCTTTGTTAATGTATATAATCTTTTGCCGCTAAAAGCTCTTATTGTTGCAGTGTATCTGAGTTAGAAAAATGATAGAAATATAATTGAAGAAGAAGATGACTTTGAGGCGTATAAAATCACTTTCTTTAAGGAGATATTGCCCGTGTATATATTGCGGAAAATACAAACAAATTTCTTTAGGATACAACAAAGCCCTTTGTTTATACTTGCAGATTTTTCTCAGGCTACTTCTAGAGAGTCTTTATATATATATATAGAACTTAAGAGATGACTTTTCATAAGAGTCATGTTCTTTCATAAACATATGTATCTGATCAATTTAAGATGTCTATGTATATTACAAAATATCCGACAAGACCCTTGACCAATTGTACGTACGCTTAATATTTTTCTCTCTTTTGGTCTTTGACTGTGTTTGATTATGTATGAATTATGTTGCCTAATGCCTAGAGTGGATTGAATCATGTTGAAAGTTTTTTGGCTGAATGACCAAAATTAGAAACAAGTAGGAAAATTAAACGGTGCGTGTAGCTAGCAAGCTTATGATGCCTAAAACTATAGTCTAAGGGGAGAAAATTAATAGTGACGTTTAACAGTTTAATTTTAAAGTCAACACTTAGAGCCCGTATGGATTGACTTAAAAAAATAGTTTTTAAGTCAAAAAATAAAAAGTATGGGGAGATCGACTTTTAGTTTCAACTTATTTTAAGTCATTTTAAACTTATTTAAGTTATTTTTAATCTTGTCAAACACTTCCCAACTTATTTTAAGTTATTTTTACCTATTGTCAAACATTTTCAGAAGTAAAAAACTAACTTAAAAGTAAGTTTGACCAATCCAAACACCATCTTATGTGAAGTAAAAAACTAACTTAAAAGTAAATTTGACCAATCCAAACACNCTCTTAAAAAAACGAACGTATGACGTGAGCCATACACAAATTAAATTGTATTCTAAGCATTTTTACGGAAGCTAGTACGTACCACGAAAATTTTAGTCCAACTTAAAAATAAACCTTTGCAATTGGGAGGAACAATAATTATTAAATTGAAAAGAATGTAGTCATGAGTACTCTTGTATACTTTATGTTAGAATGAGTATATCAATTGACATAATAAAACAAAAACAATACAAAAAAAATGAACTATAGGTTGCTTGGATGGTAAATATTCATTTCTAATTTTAAGATTGTGAGTTTAAGTCATTTAATGGCAAAAAAAGTCGCATGGAACTTTTAGGAAGGGTAAACTTTTTTTAGATACAACAAGCTAGACTAGTTCAAGTGGTTGAACATCTCCACTATCAATTAATAGATTAAAGGTTCGAATCATAAAAAATAAGTGAAAATATTAATAATCGTTTTGATAAAAGAAGGGGGGGGGGGGGGGGGGNGGGGGGATGCTAGATGTAGTTTGAGGTGGTAATTATACACAAACATTTGACATTTCGAGTATGGTAATTATATGAATATGATTTTACGAAATAATCTAAAAATGTCAATTAATTGAACTCCTAACGTGATTTCAATTTAAACATCCTATAGTTACTATCAGATGGGGTGAAATTTCAAGGGAAAGGATTGTGATATTTTAGATTTTTTTTTGTTTTTGGTTTCTATATATGATATATACTTTAGAGTTCGACTAATCTGAATTCACGTGGAATAGGAGGTAGGGATCCTTACAAGGGTATTTTAGAATTGTAGGTATGTTATGCAGACATTTGGTACATTTCCAAGAACCATCCAAAGTGCTCTTTTGACTAACACAAGAAAACAAAAAGAAACTATACCTAGTTGTATCCAGCCCATAACATTATATTCTACCATCCATATATCCTGTGGGGGATATTATGATTTTCTCTCTTTATGATAAAATCCAATTTGATAATTTTACCTATGGTGAGGAAAATTTGTCACATTGGAATTTTGTAAAATTGTGCTTTTTGGAAGGATATGCTAAGAAGAAAGTTCAAATTAAAGGACCACTTTTTTTTTTTTTTTCTACGTAAACTTTAAAAAGAGGGACAAAAATACTCTTAAACTAATGAAAATAGAGCAATCATGTTCTCTACTTATTTTTAGCATGAAAAATACTCTCACCATTTTTGCAAATGATAAGAACACTTTTGTGCGAAAAAGCAAATATATGACATAATTTCTCTATTTCTAATAATTTAGAAGTGTTATTTTAAAGGGAGTAGTGTTAAAAATATTTCTAAACTAGACGCGAATTATTAGTTTCATCCCCGAACTATTGACAACCTTAAAAACACCCCTTTACTTGACTGACTGAACTTAAATACACTCTCGATCTTGCAACATGAGTGAAATACATCCCTAAATTCTCATCAAGTTTGGGAGTATTTTCAACACTTCTCTCGGCTTTTTATTAAGAGCCTCACGCCCTTACAAGAGTTTAAGACCACTTGCTATATCATGTGGTAGATTGAGGGTGATTGGGGGTGTATCTAATAAGTTAATTAGTTAGTCAAGTAGAAAGGTGTTTTTAAGGTTGTCAATAGTTCGAGGACGAAACTAAAAATTTGCATCAAGTTGTTCAAGGGTGTTTTTAACACTTCTCCCTTTTTTAAATCCTTTTTTCCTAATTAATTAAATAAAAAGAATATATGATACACTTGCCCTGGGTGGCCATCCATCTACATCAAAGTTGTGCTCAAAAAGGGGTATTGGAGATGGATGGAGGATGAGGAAGTACATAATTATAAAGTACCATATGGAATAGAGAATGTGGAGAGTAACCAATAGAAGTGACAAGGACCAAACATTGTTAAATCACACAATGGAAAGATGGAGGGGAATGAGGTGCTTGAAAAGCCTAGTTAGATCTTCAAAAAGGATTTGATACTCTCACATGCATCATATTAATTCAATTGCTTTGCTACTCTCCTTCATTTTTATTCTATAAGATGAGTTTTGTCCTTTCATATGTGTCATGAGTTATAGAAGTTAAAGCCACAAATTTAGCATTTTGACTACTTTAGATGAATATCAGATATTAAAAATATAGTAATAACTTTGTTATATTAACTTGACTTCCACATTGCTTAACCTTGGGTATAGTAAATTATTGTCATTGAAGCAATTGTTTGAAAAATTAGGAGTACAAACAACTTCATTTGTGAAATTATATTGTGATAAACAGGAAATTATCAATCTAGTACAAATCAATTCAATTTTTCATGAGGGTATTAAACACACTTTAAAATTGATTATTACTTTCTCCAAAAAAAAATTTGCAAGCCTAAGAAGTCAAAATTGAAGGCCAAAATTGACATCAAACCGATGGTTGGATTAATCAGTATTTGCAAGGATAAAGCGTTTTCAATTAAAGACAACTTTATATATATACTTAGAATTCAAATTTAAGATGAAGAGTGTTTACCGCTCCACAGAAATCTTTTATGGTCCATTACTTAGCTAATTGTATATATGCATGTATATCAAACAACTATCTAATAAAATGAATGTTGATGTAGGGCAGGCGGAGGAAGGCACGTGACCATCCAATGTGTTGTGTGCACTAAATAATAATAATAATAATTATAATAATAATTATTACTATGTATTCCTTTCCTTTCATGACCTAAAAGATATTCACTAATATTAGGAGGCTATGAGTGGGTTGGTAATACTAATGAGCTTTCTATGAACTTGCTCCACTTTGGTTGCTTTCTTTAGCTTTGATTTGGCCCATATTATATTAGTGGGAAAATTTCACCTCAAGGCTTTTGGGACAATTAATTTATAACATATATATACACAATATATATATATATACACACATATACATATACACACAATATATATATAGACAATCAAAGTATATAAATAATATATATTTCGATCATATTGGTAAATTAGATAATCGAATGATATATTTACCTAAATTTCGCATTATTTACTTAGTAATAAATAATTTGTTTTGTATGCATAAAGGAACATTAAGAAGAATCTCCAAGATTCAGGGAAAGTAAGGTAGTTTATAAAGGTGTTGGGTTGCTTATAAGTGCTTATTGAATAAATAAAAAGTGTCACTTGAGTAGATGGATTTCTTCTTTAACATAAGTGGGGCAAATTTGAGTCAACTTGTAAATTATAGTAATGCTTTTACGATTATTTTTTTTTGAATAAATAAGTGGAACTTGAATGAAAAGATTTTCTTTAATATAAGTGCTTAAATTTGAGTCAACCTATGGATTATGATAATGGGAAAATATAATTCATTTTTTGTGCAATCATGTTATAATGTCATATAGTTGTAAACTTTGCTCAATTCTTTATTCACTTTTAGATTTTTGTGTATTCATTTTATGATTGAGGTGTAATTGTGAAAATCTGTTTTTTTTTTTGGTAGGAGTGAAAATCTGTTTCTTGCTAATTGTCACAATTAAATTTTAGATCATAAATATTGGCGCTAATTAGAGTAACCGATATAATTAAGAGCTTCGATTAAAATCAAGCCGAACTAAATACAAAAAGTCTAACCATGTTTACTATCAAGGCCTGCTTGCGCATGATCTTCAAAAGACTATGATGTACTCCCTGTATTTCATATTAACTGAATTTGTGAGACAATGCACACATATTAAGAAAAATATTTAAGAACATAATTTAAATCATAATTCAACTATTGCCCTTTGTGAAGTCATAAATATAACTTTTTAAGTAGTGTAATTTATCTCCAAGAAAATATATAATTTCAATAATTGAAAGGGCAAATATGAAAAAAATTTCAAACACCTATCTTGAACTTTGAACAATTCAATTATTTTAAACAATGCAAAAAGCCTCAAAAATTAATTTAATATGAAATAGAGGGAGTAATTAATTTGTTGCCAAAAAAACAAAGAATGACCATCTATCAAACCAAAAGGACAAATTTAGCTTAGAGCCACACAATTTTCGTTGATAAACTAATTAAAGTCATAAAAAAAAAGAATCCAACTGATGTTAATTTATAGCATAAAAACGCATTATTAACATAAATGTATTCTTTAATTAAGTTAAAGCTAAACTATAATTAATGATCTTCAATTTCTCAAAATAATATATCAACAAATTAAACATGTAGGAAACTGCAACTCAATCAAACAAATTAATGTTAGCACATGCATAGGACCAAAAGGTGATAGGCTAAAATAGCTATAAATTATAATCATGGCCACATATAGAACTTACTTATATATAATGACCTAACTTTTTTTTATACTTAAATATATATATTTGCATGCAACACAACCATCCATATGTTTTAATTAGTACTATTTAAATGAAAGTGGAAAACGCCTAGTCTATAGAGGCAGCCGCTAACATATTAAGTGAAATATTTTTTTTAATATAAAGTTTGAGTCACTATAATTAATTTTTGCAGAATTTGGTATTTATAGTATAGTTTTTTTTCATAATTTTTTACTCTTCCAACTTGACTCGAACATCCCCACCACAATGTTTTAATTAATTTGATAAAAAAATAGTGGGGGTAAATAAACTAAAATTATGGCAATGCGTGGATTTATTCATTAGTTTGCTTTACCCCACAAAGTGCAACAAATGACATAGGAAAGTTCGTATCTGGACTTTTATTTGAATTATTTTATTGTAGTAGATATAATTGTGTATCTAAGTGTACATTAAAGAAGAATATTATTCCAGATAAATGGGAAAGTAAATAATTGTTTTATTACTCCCTCCATTCATTTTTACTTGTGAGTTTTAGAACATTAAGAGAAAAACATATATTTCCTCAGTTCATTTTATTTGTCCATTTTACACTTTATAAGCCCCTTGAGAAACATTAATAAACATAAGTATCTTATCACAATATCCATATTAATTGATGTATGGTCTTAAGTCTTGAAAATGATTTGAGAAAGAAGTAATTAATGATGAGGGCAAAATAGGAAAAAAATAATTATTTTTCTTAATATATTAAAAATAACAAGCAAAAATAAAAATCTATTTTAAAATAATGAATAAGTAAAAATGAACGGAGGAAATATATATATATATTTTTCATATTTTATCCTCAACATTACTTTGAGTTCTCTAAATCATCTTCTAAAACTTAAAAGACTAAACATTAATTAATCCACATCAATCATTGTTTTTTAAGAGACATGCAAAATCTAAATTGATAAAACTAAAAGTGAACGAAGAAAATACTGTAAGATAAGAAAGTGTAAATTACGAGGAAACAATATTTTTNTCAACGGAAGACTTAACTCATCACATACACATTTATGAAGTAACTAGAATGTTAATAAGGAACATTCAACTGACCATTAAGGCAAACTCAAGTCTTTAACATATGAAATGAAAAGTAAGGACAACTGGATTAACTAACTGACTGTCTGATTATCTATGAGGCCTCTAAACAACTGAGATAGATGTTGGGATAGACCCACAACATCCTAATGAACTAATACTAAAACTGAAAGCAATGTAAAGGAGTCCTCTGGAATGCAAAAAGGCTTACCAACAGACTCTGAACTATTCACTGGATCAACGAATGTGTCGGATGCCGATCCTAGTTACCTTTGTCTGCATCATAAGACGATGCATGCCAACTGGCATCAGTACATTGAATGTACGAGTATGCGAATTGGAATGCTAAAACAACATAGGCTGGAAGGAGAATCTGAAAGAAATACCTACCTTGACTCTTCTCAACTTATGAATACTTAATTGAACTCATTTCAATATAAAGCAGTTTAAACAAGTGCAATATAAAGAAAAACTGTTTAAAAACATGATGTCAACTCTGTGTATGTACAAGAATACAACATAACTCTGAAATGTATGTAAAAATACAATAAACTAATGTATATAAAAATACAATAACTTTTGTGGGAGTTTCTCTAACCGACAACCATCACATAAGAGCTATTGTGATGATACAATGATCTCCCTCACGCTGCCAGCGCATCCTATACCCGGCCAAAGGTATAGGACCTGAATTACTAAGTGGATCCACTAGTCTATGCGAAAATGGTTCATCTAAAAAGTATGACCCTTTTACACCCATGATGGCTAAATGGTTTAAGGGGGCTGATAGTTGTGTGAACTCTTCCCCATCGGTGCTCAATACTACTCCCAAAAATGATACTAGCTCTTTATGTTTTAAAAAATCATACTTCTTTTGTGATATGAGATTAGTGCTCAAAAACTTAGCTCAAAGGTTATCTTGGAAATCAAAGTTTCCCCTCTTGCTTCATTTAGAAAGCAATTAATTTTTTCTGAAAAGTAGCCCGAAGGCTCTTTGGAAATCTCAGTTTCTGTTCTTATTTAAATGTAAAAACATTTTAAATCTCTTTGGGAATACTTAATCCCATATACTTTTGAAGAAATGAACTTCAAACTTTACTCTTTACTCAACTTGAACTTTTAGTCTTAAAACAAAGTTAAAACATTTGGAAAAGATTTTTGGAGAACTCTAATAACTTATCTTGACTTAACTCCTACTTCTCTTAACTTTGATCTTAACTTTCCTTGAATTGGATTATGGATTCAAGGTTCATGATCTCATGTTTATGGATGATTTCATGATGTTTAGATGTATCTTAGAGTGTTGGAATCAACTAGAAAACGTAGGTACATCACTAAGGAACACGTATAAAAAGGTGGGGAATGAATGGGGAGAACTGGCGTCCCTGACGCTTTGAGAAGCGCGGGGAGCCAGCCCTCAAAGTTCAGAGGAACTTTTGTGGCGCTTTGGCAGCCGCGACGCCCCAAGCCCTTGCCCAGAAAACTCCAATTTTTCATCTCCAAACCCTCTAAAATTCAATGGTTCTTTCCCCAAACACTTAGAATCATTTGTACCCTCAATATGCAATAGATTCAACATGAAATTTCACCCGGAAACACGAATTAAATCAACAAGAGACTTCAACAACACAACCATCAAGAACTCAACGAATTTTCAACAATGTTCTTCAAAAACTCACTTTCTTTGCATTCAAATAACCTAAATTCGTTGTATTGAAACAAGATTGGCGTGTGGGTGAACTAACCCAATACTATGTGATTTCACATACCTTGTAGGGATCACCCCCGACGAATTTCACTCGCAAGGCTTGAACGTTCTTGGCGATTTCTTGATTTCTCTCCTCTGTTATCTTATTTCTTCTCCTCTCCAAACCATAGCGTAAATTCTATTTTTTCTAAATTGAATAAAGTCTGGTTTTTCCCCAATTAATCTCCTATAACGAATTAAAGTAATTAGGTAAGGAAAAGACTAAATCACCCTTCTAAAATCTGGATTAGACATTTCCTTATTTCAACAGCCCAACTTCCAAAGGGCATGACTTACTCATACGAACTCGGAATGGTGCAAACTTAGTGGCGTTGGAAAGATCATTCCAAGAGCTTTCCAACCATATCTGTAACTACACCTAACTCATCCTGAGCTAGGAGTTATGGTTGTTTGAAGTTGACCAAAAACTCACTTTAACTTGCTTAAAATTTTCCAGATTTCCTTACACTTTTCAAACATAACTATTTCCAAATTTTAAACTTCCTTCTAGTTCTTTCTAGTTGCGGGATGTTACAATTAATTAATCCATATCAATCATTATTTTTTAAGAGACATGCAAAGTCTAAATTGACAAAAGTAAAAGTGAACGGAAGAAGTACTTAAAGATAAGAAAGTGTAAATTACGAGGAAATAATATTTTTAATTAGAAGACTCTCAGATATAATTTAAGTGGTTCAATTTTGAGTCGACATTTTCAATTTTTGGCTATTGTGAGCAAGATGTGTTGCATCATGACAAGTTGTCCATCACAGCTAACAAGAGTGTACAAGAAATTACAAGGGGGAGTCCCAAAGGTGGAGTCCCATAAAGGTGCAAATACTATCGCCGCTAGTTCAAGATCATGGGTTGATAAATTCTTTCATTTTGGCTTCCCTCTTCTCTCGAGGAAAGAACCTATCAAGGAATGCTTTCTTGAACACCTCCCAATTTATGGGACCCGCTTCTACTGGCCTATTCCTCTTCCATTGAGTATACCATGCTTGAGACACACCCTTCAATTGGTAAGCGGCTAGCTCCGCTTTCTCTACCGAAGTCACTCCCATGACATCAACTATCTTGTAAACCTTTTCCACAAATTCTTGAGGATCCTCTCCCACTTTGGAACCAAGAAACACGGGAGGGTTCATTCTTGTAAAATCCCTCAATCTAGAAGCCCTGGAATTCACATTAGTGTTCATAGGAGCAATCACCTCTCTATTGGCTTGAGTTGTCACAACTTGGGCCAACAATTGGATAGTAGACCGAAATTTTGCATGGTCACATTTTCAACCACGGGATCAACCAGAAATTGGTAAACTTGAGGAGCTTGATTACCTTGAGGAACTCCTTGATTCACATTCTCCTCTTCCACCCTTCTAACATTCGCCCTTCGTGTATTCATTTCTTGAAGACACAAGAGAAGGGTTAGGAGAGGGACTTTTATAGAGTTAAACTCTATGGCACGACTCAAGAGTAATGAAAGAAGTGTATTTCCTAAACATCTTATTGCCTCTCACTCATAAATGTGGCGTGCTTCACACTCATGAACAATACTCTACTAGACGTGGCTTATGAGACATCATCCTAGAATCATTCTAAACCTTTTGCTCTGATTACCAAGTTTGTCACAACCCAAGGGTATTCCCTAGACGTAACATGACACATAACACCCCAAAAGGGCACTATGGAAGCCACTTAGAATATCATCACATAAGTAAAGAACAATAAAGAGTAAGAAAACATATTTCAAGTCTTAAGAAATTTTCATAAAAGTAAAGCGGAAGTCTAGACATTGTCTCATTTAGCCATCTATTACAATCGAAGTCTCAAATAGGGTCACCACCCTTACAATAGAAATCTGAAAGTCTAATACAATGAAAGGAAATGAACAACAAGATATCACTCGTCCTCGGATCCATGAAGACTCACCACAAGCTAAGAGAATAGTCGATCCAAGCTTGTATCGAAGGAAGAACACCTCAAACACCGGAACCTACACTTTGTAGAAAAATGTAAAAGAAATATGGGTTAATACAAAAATGCACTAAGTATGATAACCATGCATAAAAATCCTTGAAATCATGCTAAAAAGGACATTTTAGTTGAAATATATGCACTTTATCAAGTTTAGAGTTCATCATGAAAATTAGTGTAAAAGCATAAGATACAAGCATATTCAACATATTGATCACCATATCATAATGGAAACAAACCATAAATACCCTCAAAGCATCCTTAAATGTATGAATAAGATCCCATAATCCTACCCACATTAAGGAAAGCTTATTAAGTAACTATAATTCATTACTCAAATTCTAGTTCATATTATCATAGTGAGATTAGCTTTAACTGACATAGACCATGAGAGCTTAATACTATGATTTGCATATGAGACAATTACGAATAAAAAATTAATTAAAGGCTTAAGAGACCATGATCATATTATCAAACCATGAAATAATGACCAGACAATAATTTGCATGATAACGAAAGTGAATACATAACATAATTACTAGCTAATTCATAGCTCTAGGTTGATTTCATATCATTAATTAAGTAAAAACATGTTCTTTGCAGAGTCGCTCAAGGATGAGCTATCAAGGAATTGATTTATTTTTAATGTAGAATTTCTTTGCACTTATTTGGGGTGGCTCACACTAGTAAGATCTTTGAACTTTATAATTTTAATTTCACTATAATATTGGTGATTACAAAAACAAAATTACAGTGTCATTGCCCCCCCNGGCCCCCTCCCTTTTATCCTAAAATTTCAACTGCAGATTGCACTTATCTTTAGTTTCATTAGTTGTTTTTATTACTTGCACCATATTACAGATTTCGTTAAAATTAATAAAATTATTTTTTATTCTGTTCATTCGTTTTACTATAGAACGGCATAAAATTATGTACACAATCAATTTCCTTTTTGTTTGGACGAAAATAATTTTTTTAATAGAAAATTTATTATATAGATTAAAATATAAAAATGTTTGATTTTAAAAGAAGTATAAAAAGAAGAAGATAAAGATTGATAATGTAAGGATATGAATAAATTATAATAGACATTTAAAAAAGTCAATTAGAAAAAAGGGGAAGAATGATTATTTGTTAAAGTTGAGGGAGAGTTTGATTTTTAAAGTAAAATTCGGGATGTAGATGATTTTCACCCAAGAAAATATTTACTTTTATCAAAAATAACATTTTAGAACTTTGAACTATTCAACTTAAATTATATATTATTAAATAATTTTTTTGACAACATCCAAGATAATATATTGCATATAAATGTCTAACATCTTACTAATTAAAATTAATCCTTACTTTTATAAATAATAATATTTCTGTGTGAAGTTTAAAAAATTTATGCCTTTTAAGAATACCATCCTATAAATAAGTAGCAAGTATGTAAGAACAAAAAAAAAGCAACTTTCATATATAGCAAACATAAAAATCATATTTGTATGTTATAACTATAGTTTGCATAATTTCGCTCCATAGCAAATTTTGTGTTTGCTGTGGAGCTTTTGATTTGTATAATTCGCTACAAACATCCAATTTTATACAAATTGTTCAATTTTGTATAAATTCATTTATACATTGTAATTTATATAATACGATCTGTATTTGTATAATCATAAGTGTATATGACGAAAATATATGTTTTTGTATTTGCATATACACTTTTCTCTCACTTTATACAAACACAAACACAAACACATTTTATACCGAAATGTATAAAATGACTAATTATATACCAAAAATGGTTAATTGTATACCGAATCAGATGACAAAAAAAAGAGATATTTGTTGCGAATTACAATTAAAATAAACTATGGCTATAACATTTAATTTGAATTAATAATTTGCTATTTCATACAATTTTCCCAAAAAAAAGACAACTCTAAATATTATTATTATTAGGCGGAATGGTCTGGTGGACCCTTGTACTTGTATCTGTTTGTATTGTAAACCCTTCTGCTTACCCTTTTGCCATCTGGACCCCTGAACCCATCCAAACCCAACATTTTAAACACTTTTTTTTTATGTGGCATCCTATGTGGAAAGACTCCACATGGAGCGTGTGATACACACAAAGTAAGAGCGTAAGACGCCTTGAAAAGGCACTAACGATCAGATTTTGACCTTTAAAGGCCATCTCTTCTTCTTTATTTTCACTCAACACCATTGTTGGACAAATTTGAGCTTTTTTCTCCTCTTTTTCTCGATTTCGTCTCTTCAAATTTTTGGCGCCTTTATTTTTTCCTTCGATCTACTCATCTTTTTTTTGTGTGTGATTCTATTGTATTTTTGTTGGTTTGATTTTGTTGGTTTTCACGATGACGGTTCGATGTTGCTACTGTGGAATATATGTTGTACTAAAGACATCAAGAACACTAACTAATCCTGGAAGAATGTTTTGGGGTTGTCAAAAATATTCATCCGATAATGGGTGTGAATTCTTTCGATGGGCTGCTGCAAATGATTCAACATGCCAAGAACAATACAACATCAAGAATCAATCAAGGAGTTCAGGGCAAGCAAGACAAGCAAGACATAGAAGACAAGGAAGGCAAGGAAGACAAGGATCAAACACTAGTATTGATATCACTGTTATTGTGATTGTTGTTATTTGGTTTCTAGCCGTTATTTTAAAGATATGTTGATTTATACTAGGTGTTATTTGATAATGAAATGGACTGCATTTGCTTCAGAAATCTGAATACAACTTCATTCAAACACAAATTCATACAAAAAAACAAAGTCTTCCTAATAGCAACTTAACACAAATTTATATAGGCGACATTCATATACAAAAACAAAATCTTCCAAATAGCAGAACAAAAACAGTTGGGATCAAGTCATTAATCAAAATAAAGTTAATTGGGATCATGCTATTAAGCTAAACAAAGTGAAATCTAATGTGTGCCTTGAGTGCTTGGTGTGCCTTGAGTGCCTTGAGTGCTTGGTGTGCCTTGAGTGCTTTTGTAACTCTACTCTCGTAGATGCCTTTGAGTAATTGCAGCTCTTCCCTTCCACCTTAGTCCATTGGGTTTGTAACCAAGATCAATATTGGTAGGAGTTGAACTTGACAATGTAGCACTATGTAATACCCTATCAGTATTTCCAGACTGAGTAAACAACAAAAATCTTAACTAAAAGATGAACTAATATCAATTAAAGCAATTTAATGTGTTTAAATGATAAAATGCATACCCTCTTAGCTACATTGCCACCTGATCCAAATAAGAGACCATAACCAACTGTCTTTGCTTTTTTTGGTCTTGGTTTCTTATATGCAAGAGTTGCACCACCTCTCAAAGTTGTGCTAGTCTTTCTTTTTTGGCCAGCTGCACTAAAAGTTGATTGTTGAGTACTTAATTGTCTCACATCACTTGGAGTGCAACCTGTACTTGGACCTGCACTTGAACCTGCACTTGGAGTGCAACCTGCACTTAAACATGCACTTGGACCTGTATTTACACTTGATTGGCTTCCAATTGCAGCATTTGTAAAATCTGAAGTTGCAGCATTTCCAGCAGCACTTGCAAGTACTTGTTCCAACAACAACATTTTTCTACAAACATATATTAAAGTCAAAAGTATAACAAGAATAAAATTCAGTAACAAAGAGACACTAAAGCACAACTTACCAAAGTTGGACATCCTTTCTTGTTATGTCCAAAAGTCTTACACACAGAACATTTCATTTTTCTTCCCTTCTTTGTAGCCTTTCCAAACTTCTTCTTAACTAGCTCATTACTATCTTTTCTCCTGTTTTTTCATGGTCTTCCTGGCATGGCTGTAATTTCAGGTGGTTCAATGGCTGGTCTATCACTTTTTGGCCACATCTTCATGTTTGTCATAGGTTGAATAAACCTATTATATGCTTTCAAGTATGTTTCCTTCTTATACCAGTGATCAACAAATGACTCTACAACCCAATCCTTATAATGAATTGATGTAAGTGCATGGCCACAAGGAATTCCCTTTAATTGCCATGACCAACAACTACACACCTTATTTCTTAGATCAACAACATGTTTATATGGTGGATCATGAATCTCAAAGCCAAGATCATCATTAAACTTTACCTCACAATTATCTGTAATTTCAGCATTTTTTCTAAGAATATCCATAGCCATTGGTGATACATCAGAAATCCATCTTTCTGAAAATTCTCTCATTTGATTCATTTTTTTCATAACTTTGACTCTTATTTCCTCCAGCATAGTGATTATTGATTTGAACCTAGCACCTAAAATCTAACTATTGAAAGTCTCACACATGTTCTCAATCACATCACACTTGCTATGTTCTTTAAAATATGCCCTACACCATGCTTCTTTGTTATACTTTAACAAAGCTTCTACAATGCCTACTCCTAACTCACTCAAGTCATCAAGTTTGGATTGTAAAAGTACCTCAAATGATGCCCTGGCAACCTGCCATAATTTTCTTCTCCTTTCTTCATCCCTTCAGTCTTTCTTCCAGTTTGCCCATATATGTCTAGCACACCATCTAATTTCAGCATTTGACAATACATCAATAAGTGCAAGATGAAGACCCTGTCAAACAAAGAACAATTGACATACAACAATGTTAAATATCAATTACTCCAAAAATGAAAGAATAAATTTAACAAATAATATAGTAATACCTTCTGCATATCAGACATCACTGTTAGTCCTTCACCTTCTGTAAGCTCCAAATCATGTTTGATACACTTGAGAAACCAAGACCATGTGTCCTTGGTTTCTTTATCAACTATTGCCCATGCTATATGGTACATCTGATTATTTCCATCTTTGGAAATGCAAGATAGCAGTTCACCTTTACATACACTTTTAAGAAATGCACCATCTAAACCAATAATCCTTCTACACCCTTCTTTCCATCCACTTTTTAAGGAACCAAGACAAATATAAATGCTCATAAACACTTCTTTTCCTGGAATTGTGTTTTTGTATGTCCTAATAGATACAATAGTTTCAGGATTTGTGGTCTTTAATTGCTCAGCATAATCATACAACCTAGCAAACTCCTCTCTGAAATCTCCCATATGGTCATTCATAACTCTCAGTTTTGCCTTTCTACAACTTGTCTTACTAACATACGAACCATACTGCTTTTGTATCAAAGACTGAATCTGATGTAGTTTGATGGTAGGCTCACTCATAATCCTCTCCTTATAATGCTTACTAATTCAAATAGGGGTACACAATTTGTTTCTTGTTCTTTTAAAACACTTATGGACATGAAAATATGTTTTAACACTGAAGTTTCTAGTGTTACCATCAATACTTCCAAGAATATGCTAAGGACAACCTTTTTTCTTGCACTTTGCCCTTATCCTTTCCTTCTCATTAGGTTTCAACTTAATATTAACACCCTTCTGAAATAAAACCTTTTTAGCAGTTGGATCAAAGTAGATCTTTGTACTTTCCTTCCTAGGTGCTGGATCTACCACTTTATTATTCTCAACAGGATCCCCTTCATCTTCACTAATGTCACTACCAGGATCTGAGCTATCAAAATAAGGGTCATCACCACCCAAATTGCCTTCAAATCTCCCTCTTCTCTCCTTATAAATGGCTTCAAACCCAGCATCTATACCTACAGGACCAGATGGTATCTCATCTAGATTTACTCTATCAGCCTTCTCTTTAACTTGTTCTTGAATATTAGACTGCCTAGCTTGAAGCAACTCCCCATCCAAATCACTCAAATTATCAATATTTTCATCAACATCATAAAGTGAATCAGAATCAGAATGTTCTTCAACTCTAGGGGCAGGGGCTTGTTCTTCAACTAAATGGGACTGCTCTTCAAGTAAAGGGGACTGATTTTGGTTTAAATCCCTATTTTCATTTTCATCAAATGGTTGAGATGAAGACACATCAGCCCTATCAACATTATCTTGTTATGGAGATGAGGACACATCAACATTATTGCCAGGCAATACAAGTATCTCCTCAATAACTAAAGGTATACTAATGGGATGTATAACATATACATTAACAAAATCAGCACCCTTCAAACCATTAAGAAAGTTTAAAACATCAAAATCAATATTTAACATGTAAAAAGTACCCTTCTTGTTGACTCTATATCCAAATGTCTCAACATTTTCAACACCCAATTCCAGTGCTATTTTATGAAACAACATAATATGCAACTCATCTACATCTATATTAATCTTTTCAACACTAGTGATTCCATTGGCATACCTTAAAGTAGGATCAGATACAAAATAGCCCCCATGGTGAAATTGAAGTGTCACTATAGTTAAAGTCATTACCTTACGATGCATGTAAAGTCAAAAGAAAAACAACTACAGTTAAACCATAAACTTACCATAACTGTAACACAAAAAACCCTATTTTTTTTAAGGAAATAATAAATTGTTGTAACAGTTAAAACCATTAACTTACCATGACTATCAATACCCAAGACAATTGACCAGAAATAAAATATTAATTTTAGTCGAAATTGGGATTTTATGAAAAAACCCTACAATCTACTCGAATTCACGAAATATGCCATTGAAGTCACTCGAAGTCATACATTAACTAAGAAAGCATATTACACTAACATTACACCCAAACCAAAGTAAAATCCCCAAAAAAATTCAGAAAATCGAATGACAATCGACCCTAAAATCAAACAGATACGCATAAGAAAATGAAAAAAATCAGAACTAACGTGAAAGGCAAGAACTTACAACGAAAATCGGAGTGGAACTGAGCTTTAACTGAGCAAAGGTTTGGAAAATTACAGATGTGTACGTGTTTGTGGAGAAATCGCGGAGAGGAGAAGAGGAAGAGTCGCGAAGGTTTGGAAAATTTCACCGGGGTTGGACTATTCTTAGTTTAACGTGAGTCATTTGCCACGTGGAATATTATTTTTTTCTTTTTGGCTAACATGTACGTGTTTGTGCAACACGCACCATACCACATCAAAAAAAGTGTTTAAAATATTGGATTTGAATGAGTACAGGGGTCCAGATGACAAAAGGGTAAGTAAAAGGGTTCACAATACAAACAGATAGACCATTCTGCCTTATTATTATTGTTATTATTGTCGGCATATATATATAAATATATAACACCTCTTACTAAAATTTGACTTTCACTTTTGATAGGTGACAACTCTATTTTGTGAAAAATGGAGCGCGACGGTGAGGACGAAAAGAAGAAGCAGAGGAGGGGATGAGATGGCTGTTCTCGCCGGCCACGGGAGAGGAGAGGAGCGGATCTCGGGCGGCGTTTGGGTCGTGGCTGCCTGTCCACCGATTTTCGCCAGTTGGAGCAACGACGACGGAGAGACAGAGAAGAGGACCAGGTGGGGTGCGGCTATCTCTTTTGGGAGGAGAAAGAGTGAATGAAATCATGTTTTGGTCTTTGATAGGTTTAAAATAGGCAAGTGGATGATTTTTAACCTAAGACGTTTGTTCAAAGGGAGATGTAGGATTGAGATTAAAAGAGATGTGATTGACGTTTCGAATTGAAAGCTGAGATTTTGATAATGAACTTAGAATTTGTACAAAAATAGGCTACCATCGAAATAAGATTGGATAAAAAGACTACAATTGAAATGAAATTGAAATAGAAAAAGGGCTACGAGTTGAATAAATTGGATAAAAGAGGCTACGATTTAAATAATTTAAAGGAAGATTAAATGAAGTGTTGTTTAATCAATAATATACTACACATAATAATAATTTTCAAATAAGATAAAACACACTTAAATATTATACATTTTAATAAATAAGTAACTTAATTATTTCAAATTTGGCAACCGATAAACATAATAATAAAATAATAACAATCTGATAATTTATGTAAATTATGAATATAATTATTTGGATAAAATTAATTATAATTGTAAACCCATAATAACATAAAAAAAGTTTTGCAATATATATTCAATCAAAAAGCAATTCGAAAATGGTTACAGATTGTTCAATATTGAGTGTAAATGATACATACCATATTATTTCTCAAACCAATGACCAAAGTAAAATTTAATATTGTGTTACCAACTTGATGCAAAATAAAACAATCAAATTCATCCCAACAACACATGATTTCTCAAACCAATGAAGGGTAAAATTTAATGTTGTGTACTTCCTGCAAAATGAAACAATCAAATTCATCACTATATTAAAAATAAAAAATTTAAAGAAAAAAAATATATAGCAACCTGCCTCGTCTCAAGAACCATTAAACATGAAAAAGAATTTCAAAACTAAAAAAGAGTTTAATACATGTTGTATCTATGAAATGTGTTGCTTTAATTTGAATCTGCATCTATGATACAATTTGAAGTTATCAAGAACAATAAAGATGAAAAAGAATTTCATATATAATTTGTATCTACGATAAATACAACTATACAAGTCTAATACAACGTATATTTATGGTATATGCTGCTTTATAACTGCATCTATGATACAATATTTGAATTTCTAAAAATCAATAGAGAAGAAGTGGAAATTCAAAAACAAGGAAAAGTCTAATACATATGATACGTTATAAGATATTTTTTTTAATACAATGTGTATCTATGATACATGCTGCTCTACATCTGTATCAATGATACAAAGATTGAATGCCCAAAACAATCGAAGAAAAAGAGAAGATTTCGAAGCCAACTCAAGTTTTAGCAAAAGGATATTCATAATAAACCTCAAGCTTATCGAGTTCACTACGAATGAGGACACTAATGGTATATTTTTAGAATCTAAGTTTTGGATATTCACAAATTTTATTTTTAATAATATTAATCATTTTTTTTCTTTCCCTTGTTGGGCTCTGTTTCAATTGGCAAATTCTTGATAAAAAATGGGAAAATTACGCGGTTAAACAAATATATACTANGTTATGGCATTTCGAGGATTATAATATGGTCCTATTGATTCAATCTTTATGCTTGACACAAAACTCTTGTTTCGAGTGAAAGGCTCTCGGAAATGTCAGTATTTTGGCATCTCTCGTTGCTTCGGATGAGAAGGAAGCTTCTCACAGACAGAAAATACCGCTATCTAAAGTAACCTTGCAGGGGGGTTGCGTATAGCATTCTAAGTTCATATATAAGACTAATATTTTCAAGTTATGAGAGTATAATAAAACTTTCAAGTTGTAACAATAAAAAATTTCAGGTTGTAACATTTTATTAAAATATTTTTTTTAAAAAAATAATAGTAAAAAATGTTTTTTTTTAAATCATAAAAAGAAAAAAATGGATAATTAATTTA
The DNA here is from genome assembly GCF_019186545.1 of Solanum stenotomum. NCBI lineage: Eukaryota > Viridiplantae > Streptophyta > Magnoliopsida > Solanales > Solanaceae > Solanum > Solanum stenotomum. Next base: position 19,219,377 of record NC_064289.1, on the reverse strand, counting down.
AATACATTAAGGATAATTAATAATGCCATAAATTAGGAGATTCAAAACAAAATAGGAATATTTGTTTTCCTTTTTTTACTCAATCAGTTAAAATTAATTCAAAAACCAGATTTTCTTTTATTTTCAAACGTTTCTCTCTCCCTCATTTTTTTTTCTGTCAATTTGTTTTCCTTTTTTTACTCAATCAGTTAAAAGTAATGCAAAACTTAGATTTTCTCTTCTTATCAATATTAATAAAACATGGTGGTAGATGAGATCCTTCAGGTTAGTGTTCTTTGCGATTTATTATTTGTATTGTTATGTTATTCAAAAGAAAAAAAATAAGAACAATGTAACTGTAAAGGAATTTTTTTTTAAAATTTTGTTTGTGTATAATAGATTTAAATTGTGACCTTTTTTGTATGAACATTCTTTTGTTCAGATTACATAATAAATTTTTGAAACAAGAATAAATATTGGTATGATTTTATTTTAATTCAAGGTTTCTGGTAAAAAAATATTGATATCATTTTGTTATGTATGCTGATTAGATATAGATTTTGTATAATACTTTTAATTGTGGCGTTTTTTTTTTATACTATTAGTTTTTTATATGAACATTAAATTTGTTCATTATTTGTATGAATCATTTATCGTTTTTGGTATGACTCTAGTTTAAAAGTTGACATAAAATCTGTATGAAATTGGTATACTAGTTATATCAGACTTGAATGGAAATTGATAATGTATTGGTACAAATCTGGTATGATTCAATTTTTATTTTTGGCATTATATTGGTATGAAATTGTGCATAATAATGGAATGAATTTGGTGTACTATTTATTTAATAAAAGACAATTACTAGTTAGAAATGATATGATTTTGATATTCTTTTTGGCATGAATTTGGTATGAATTAGTGTTGACTTTTGGCATGATATAGGTATATGCACTATGCATAAAAATGGTATGAAATTTGTATACTCATATAACGTATGTATTTGCACTTTTCTATCATGTTTGTAGGGAGATAACAACTTGAATGCTGGAAGGGCTAGCTGATGTGAAATTCAAGAGATCTAAAATTAAGTGCCTGTATATGTCGTCAGGAGGGACACAACATGAAGACATATTCAAATTACCCTGCTGGAAAAAGTCATAATTTATTTTATTTTGATTTGGTTGTTTAATTGTGACAAACTCATGTTTTGATTTATTTTGCCTTTTAAGTTAATGAATTATAATTTCAAAACATTTATTATGTGTACTACTTAATTCTTTGTGTATTCAGTGTTTTTTAAATGTATAGTGAAAAATTCGGTAATGCTGATATGCAATTGGGATCGACTGAAAAAATTAATTCAAATTTAAGTATGAAAATGCTATCCATTTGGTATCCAACTAAAGTCCCACTGATTGAAAAAACATGCAATTGATATTTCAATTGAATTAGCCAACCTAAAACTAGTTAATGTTGTATCCAATTGGTATACACTTGATATCAAACTGATATTCCACTGAAAATTTTTAAAAAATAATAATTGAGATTTCAATTGAATTAGCCAACCTAAGACTAGTTAATGTAATTTCTAATTGGTATTCATTTGGTATCCAACTTATATCCCATTGAAAAAATAGGAAAAAAATAAAGAGTAATTGAGACTTCAACCAAATTAGCTAACCTAAAATTAATTATTGTTGTATCCAATTGGTATCTATTTGGTATCCAACTGGTATCCAATTGGAAAAATAGAAAAACTAAGATGTAATTGAGATTTCAACCAAATTAGCCCATCTAAAACTAGTTAATGTTGTATCCAATTAATATCCATCTGGAAAACTTAAGTGTAACTATGTATACAGTTGTCCTATAAAAGGAATCTCAAAATATTTTAATATTTGCTATGTTTATGATGTGTTTTTCAAAACTAAAAATCCAATATAAATCTGGTTAATTATGATATCCAATTTATATACACTTGGTATCTAACTTGAAAATTTAAGACAAAGGCTAAAAATAAGAATGTATGAAGTTGGTGTCCAACTGATATAAATCTGATAATGTAAAATAATGCATATTATATATTGTTGTAAAAAACTTAGCAAAAAAAAATATACATCATCTAAAAATTTAAAAACATGTAATAATTAAAAGTCTAAGCTACAATCAACTATCTCAAATTTATTTTTCATAGTCTTGGTGTAGGATAATTGGTAGTATCTGGAGCATGTTCTTTTGCTATGCGGGATCCATCAAATTTGCTAGCAACAGTTCCAGTTACTTCACTCTCACTAATTGAGCCATCAACATTCTTGCTTCTTCCATACTGAAGAAGAGGCAGATCAAAATGTGGTGCGAAAAAATCAAAATAGATATGAATGGAAGATGCCTCTGGAACTCCTTTTTCTCGGTAAGGATAGGCACAACGTCACTAGACTGAAAGGAGAGGGAACAACCACAACGTTACACCCTAAAACTATACGGAGCCCTTACGAATGACCTATAATATAGTCTACGTCACCCTTTGTTGGCTAGTCTAGTAGACTATATTCGCCCGTGGAGGTGAGTGGAGCGCGAATTGGATGATTCAACAAACAATTCATCAGTTATTGAATCATGCCATTTCGCTGATTCAACTTTCTTCCTTTTCAGGTTGAGACAAGTTGTGAATCTAGGATATTGTGGTCTTTTACAGTGAAAGAAGTTGGGACGAGGTTGTCAATAATAGATTATCTAGAAAAATTGGTAAAAGAAATTTCCATCCAAGATTTAATATAGGTTGGTTGGGGAAAACTCCAAAACTAGGGTTCCAAAAAGTTTACCTTATATTATAGAAAAGTTTGAGAAAGGGGCACCCCTACTATACCCCTAAAGCTCGTAGTTTCACTCTTGCTTTTGCCTTACCTTCTATTATATTAGTAAAGGGCGAATATGGGGTGTGTGCAATAGTTTTCTTACTTTCTCTCGATCACTTCAATGCCTATAATTTGAGAGATAAGAGGAAAGCCCTCTCTTGAATTCGAAGATGTAACACAAAAAATGACTCTCTTCGCCGGGATGTTAGCAAGTTAGGCAGCTCTAAGATTTTTTTTTCTAGTAGGTAGCGAGAAGACTAGTAGTATCGACAAGAGGCTACATCAATAGCTGAAAATTTTGGGTAGGGTAGGCTTGGAGTCAGAAGTCCTATTCTTCCCAACCAAATAAGCACTTTTGCAAAGTTCACCTTCCCGCAGTCAAAACAAGACTTACAGATAGCAATCATAGAAATACCGCAAATAAGGCCATTGCGACACCCATCAAAGGAGTAGTTCCCCACCCAAGAGCTGTATGCATTATATGAACAGAAAGCAACCGACCGGGATCATTCAATACAACGGTATGAACACGATACCAAGGCAAACCCATGGAAATACCCCTACATTTCCTCCCCACTCTGACTTTGATCGACTTGCCCGCACAACGTCTTTTTTGAGAAAAGAGGTCAAGGGGCTAAATGACTTTCGAAAGTCATCTTTCTGCGGAGCTTTCGAAAAAGGGTAGCCTTGTGTGTAAGCACAACAATGAACCGTGGCGAACCCTCAGACGACCTATCTAAGATTAGGGGGGGATCCTCAGTAGTGGTGACCCTTTCATTCTTCCACGGATTGATACATGTACCGAATGCTCATACGGGAAAGTTGACTCCTGGATTTGGAACTTGGGGGGTTGCTCCGAGAAATCCTTTCTTTCTCGTCCACTCAGGGGGGTGCGAACACACCTGCGCGGATTACAGGTGACAATTACAAGAATGGCGGGGAAGTTAACAGTACCCCATAGGATTGTGGTGTACCTTTGATGATGGTACTTTGCATTGATATCAATGGGAGCTATATCAAAAACTCCATTGCTAATTTATTAAGCAAATACACATGTGTACATACCACAATCACTGAAACAACATTGAAGGAAAAAATAATTTTGAGAAAGAAAATGAATTAATTATTATGAACAAATCACAAAAAGATATAAATACATATAAATTGCATATAATTTTTTATCCCCATTTTACCAACTTCAATCGGAAAATAATTTAAATACAACTATGGAAAAGTCATACCAGATTTATATAAACTTCATGCCAATGCACAAACATATTAATACAAAAAAAATCATACCAACTACATAGTATATCATTTTCATGTCAAAAATATAAAAAATCTGATCATATACAACATTACTGGGGTTTGTAACTTCTTGGGAGTGGTAACACTCCTGATCGCCAGATTCACATTCTTGTTGGTCGGCGGCATTTGAGTCAAGATGTTAAAAGATGAAACCTCAATTTCAACATTAGAAACTCCTTCTAACGAATCTGGACTCTTTTTAAGTGTATGCTTATGTTTTTGATTTTTCGACATGTTTTTTTTATCAACCTAAACTCTTGATTCTTTGTATTGTTTAGAAGATTTGTCCTTCTTTTGAGTGTACAAAGAAGAAGAATGAAGATGATTAGAGAGAGATTTACAGTTTCTTCTTTTGGATGTACAAAGAAAAAGAATGGTGCTGGTGAGAGAGAAAGATTTACCATTTGAGTAAAGGTTGAATGTAGGGGTGGGGTACTGATTTGACGTGTGAGTCAGAAAGAAATGTGCTAGTGGAGATGGGTGGTTGATGTGTGAACAGTAAAAGAATCCCTAAAAAGGTGTAATATTATGTGTGGAAGGTAAAATATCCCTAAAAAAGTGTAATAGATAATTACCATTGATTCTCTCTTATTAATTTTATTTATCTCAGCTATTAATTAAAATATAATTATAAAAAAACTAATTATTTAATAAAGTGGAATTAATTGAATTATAAATAAAAAATGTTCTGTTATAACTTGCAATTAAAATGTTATAAGTAGTAATATTTTAAAAGTAGATCTAAAACCTGTAATATTACTCCTTAAATAGATGTGTGGGGTGATTTTTCCTTCTTTCCCTTGTTGGGCTCTGTTTCAATTGGCAAATTCTTGATAAAAAATGGGAAAATTACGCGGTTAAACAAATATATACTAGTTAATTAGCTAACACAACTATAATTTGTATTAATTACAATTCGGAACTTACTTCTAGTTATAATTACATTCTCTCTCTCGCCTCTCTTCCCCTCTCTCTGGAATCTCGTTCGCCACTCTCCTCTTTTTCAGTCATCTCTCCCACACCTCTCTCTGTCAGTCTCTCTCTAGATTCTCTTCTGCCAATCTCTCTCTCACTTTATACAAATAATTTGTGTTTGTATAAAGAGAGAAACTGGATATACAAATACAAATATACTATATATATCTCTGCCCTATACACTTATAATTATGCAAATACACATCTTCCCCTGCCCACTTCTCTTTTTCCTTTCTCTCTCTCGCTTTATACAAACACAATTATACAAATATAATGTATAATTTGTGTTTGTATAAGCGAGAGAGAATGAATATACAAATACAAATGTTTTAACTCGATTCATTTGTATGCGAATTCAAATTGTATGCAGATATACAAATACAATCATTGATACATATACACAGTAGTTACATATATATAATTACCTAACTGATATACATATACAATTCACCTCTCTCCACTCTCTGTCCTCTCTCGCTCACCTCTCTCCTACCTCTCCCAATTTCACTCGCCACTCTCCTCCTTATAACATGTAGCTATGAATCGTAATTAGCGAACTATAACTATGGAGCATAACTAAGCTATTTTTGAATGGCTATATGCAAAAATTCTCCAAAAAATAGCTACCTTGAAGTGAATAGAGAGGAAAATGAAGTAGAAAAAACAATATGACAGGGAGAGAGATGAGGGAGAACTCGATAGTAATTTATTTTATATGATAAACGAAAGTGAATACACGACATGCTTACGAGCGGATTCATAGCCAAGATCGATTTCATCTCATTGATTACATAAGAAAACTATACTTTGTTTGGTTAATTGTTCATTAGTGTTTTTTTCTTCATATTTGGTTTAGTTCACTCATAAATGAACCTTGAGATTTCATAGCTTGAATAAATAACTAGAACTAGCTAGTTTAATTAAGTAAACGATTAAACATAAGTCTAAATGATTCGACATCTAATTACTTACAATTACTATATAACATGTACATCATATACATTTGTGTGTGCAATTAAAAGCAACAAGTGACCACAAAGGGGGCATGCATCAGTGCAACAATCTACCAGTTGTGGACCGAGAGGAATGGCATACTATTCCAGAAAAGAAGTGTGGATATTCTCTAATTTGATATTGGTGTTTGTGGCAAATAAATGACAAAACATAGCATAAATGCACCTTCTAATTAAGCCTGTTGCATAAGATTTGTCTAGTATGATTTACATCTTCTATGCAGGGGCGAAGCCAGTATTTTGTCAGGGACTTCATTCGAACCCCTTTTGGCAGAAAATATTACTAATTATACATGATTAATATTAATTTTTATGTATATATAGTGGATGTCAAACCCCTTTCGATTAGTTAGTGTGTTTACTCTTTCAGATTTTGAACCCCCTTATTAAAAATTCTAGTTCTGTCACTGCTTCTATGTGGTTGCATGCTATCAAGCGCGTACAAAGTGTTCACCTGAAAGACAGATGCTATGTCAAAAGTTATAGCGACTACGAGTTATCTTGGGTTCCAAATAAATAAAATGGATCCTTACTTTAATAAAATAAAAATAGTACCAAATGTTTGCCATTTTCTGATTTGGCCATCTGTTTTCTTTCTTTCATTCTTTTTCCGGTTTTCGGTTTTCACCTCTGCGATCTCCATTTCTTCCGCGTTAGAATTTTTAACAGAAAAAAGAAGAAAAAAACTTGAATCTCATCTGCTCAAAGCTTTTAGATGAACAACGCCATGCGTGATTCGGAACTAGAGCAATGAAACGCTGGAAAGTGCCTCAAATCTACACCATTCCATGGAGGAGGTAAATGGTGGGTTGATCAAGTTGATCTGTTGCGTTAAAAAATCTGATTGGGGGCGCATTGGTCGGGAATCTACTGTTGCACGTCTCTATTATCGAAATACTGGAATCAATATTGATCAGAATCAGCCCTATGCTGAGTTTTGGATGGGCACACACGAATCTGGCCCGTCGTATGTTGGGGATACAGAAAATCTGACATTGAAGGAATGGATTGAAAGAAACCCTAGTGTCCTTGGAGAAACCGTTCTGAACAAGTGGGGTACCGATTTTCCCTTTCTCTTCAAGGTTTGTTTGATCTGTTCTTAAAATTATAATTTAGATATTAAAATGTTCAGTCAAAGTTTAAATAGTTTGGATCTCGAAAAAGTGAAAAGTGACACATAAAAATTGGGACTGAGAGTGTACGTATTATCTTTTTGTTTGATTTTCTGGAATTTCCATTTTGTTGATTTGTGCAACTGATAGTACTATTTTTTTTATAGCTGGTGCTGCCACTGATCCCAAATCTTAGATGAAATGGTTCACATAGTTCAAAACAAATCAGGGAATACTAACCGGCTCTCTTAGCGAATCTTTTAAAGTTTTGATTTTGATTGTGCTCTGTAGTAGCAGTATACTAAAGTGTTATGCGTCAATTGTCCCTTATCGGATAAAAGGAGAGATGTTAGTGAGTTTATAAACTAAATGGTTCTCCCTCTCATCACATTTGTCTTTTGGGTTCGGCTCTCCTTTTGGTCTATAACATGATGTATAATAACTACTAGAGTGACTCCAATTATGGCCTTTGATAATGACATTGCCTGCATCTGACAAAATACAGATAAGAAGACAATTCAGATTAATTTCATACATTTTAAATGAGTGTAAGTCGTATACACATGTTTGTCCGTATGGCTAAATAGGTTTCTAACGTTTCCTCTGTTTTTAGGTATTATCTGTTGCCAAAGCTTTGTCCATACAGGCCCATCCAGACAAGGATTTGGCCACTTCTCTGCATAAAGAGCAGCCTTCTGCTTACAAGGATGACAATCACAAACCTGAGATGGCTTTGGCGCTGACGCAATTTGAAGCTTTATGTGGTTTCGTCAGTCTTGAGGTACTCGAGGACTTAGGATTTATGTTAGCCTAGTTAATATTTGGAGTGTTGATAGACTTTCTTACTCTCAAATGAGATGCACATTTCAGGTGCATATAATTTTACTATTCCTTAGAAGTGATTCTGTTAGTGATAGAAGCACTTTTATGTAATAATCTGGGGACCTAGGATTAGTTCAAGTGAAAGGTTAAGGGACTTATAGCTTTGGTCACAAGTTTGAGCTATGCGATGCCAACTAAACCTTGTATTTAAGTGGAGAGGGGTAGAGGGAGGGGCCCATTATCCCTGAGTTTTGAAGGCTAGGTTTGTCCTAAGGGTTGGCCCCTGACGGATTCCTTGGTTATTAAAAAAGTGTATGTGGTGCAGTCTAGAGGCTACGGTGCCCATTTTCTATGTTCATGTACTTCTCATTCGAAATCTGATTGTTTCTTAGGCTTTTTTTCATTGGCAATATCATGAGTGTGAACCTGTTTTGTACTATTTAAACATTTCTTTTTAAGAAAAAATAATAGTATGAAACTGAGCTTGTGGTTCCTCCCCTGACAACCAGATGTCAAAATTGTAACTTAAGGGAGTAAAATTATCTAAAATAGGAAAAAGAGTTCCAGGTAGCATTTTTCATCCCCTCCTTCCTTGTCTAGGTGAAATTAAAGGCCCCTAACTGCGTATGCTGGTTAAACATGTGTTAAGAAACTAGCATAGCTTGCTTTCTTTTTTTTATGTTCAAAAGTTGTCCAATTTATGTTTATTCTGGTTGACAAGCTTCTTGTTATGAGAGATCTAGAATTGGGGTAGGGCGGCTGATAGAGCTGGATCCAAAGATTTTAAGTAAGCACGTATGGAGCTGCAATGACAATGAGTAGGACTTTAGTGTAAACATATTTTATAAAAAAATTCAACTATAAATGTATAGCTCAAACCAATAGGCAGGAATTGATGTAGATCCACCATTGGAAGGACAGGCAGTAGTATATACCTGATTCATGTGATTTTCTTGATAAACAAAGTTATTGTGCTCCTTCACTTGAGTTGATGGAATAGACTTAATTTCCATGACTATAATAACTACGTCTCAATTCCAAACAAGTTATGGTCGACTATATGAATCCTCATTGGCCACATCGCTTCATTTATACTCATCTAGAGCCACTATAATACAAACTAAAAGTAAACTCAAAAAGTAGTTGAAGTTGTCTATATTTTCTAATGGTATGGAATCTCTGACAAGAGTAGGAACAAAGATATATGGGGCAAGGTGGAAATGGCTTTATGGTGGACAAAAAAAGGGAAGCAAGACTGAGATGGTTTGGGTACATGAAGTGGAGGAGCACAAATACCCCAATGAAAAGGTGCGAGAGGTTGGCAGTGATAGGTCTTAGGAGAGGTGGAGGTAGACCAATGAAGAATTGAGGAGAGGTGATTAGACATGACATGTCATAGCTTTAGCTCACCGAGGACATGACCCTACTATGAGAGCAGTGATGTCAAAGATTAGGGCAGAAGGTTAGTAGGTAGTCGAGCGACTTCTCTCTTTTCTATTGGAGAGGATAGTTCTAGTTTAGATCACCTTCTCTATTCCCTCCTCTCCTTGCCATTATTATTCTTATTATTTTTATAATTATTATTATCATCTTATTCTTCAATTATTACTATTGTTGTTTATTTACTTTGGTTATCTTTACTATTTTTGCTGTCAATATTTTTCTTTTCTTCAACATTTCATCATAGCTTTTTTACTCTGTATTTTTCAAGTCTGTTTAGAACCTTAGCTATACTAACACGAGTACATGACTAATTAGAATTATTATTTTTTGATTGTGATAACAAGTATATTGAATTTTTTCCAGGAGCTCAAAGTGATTGTTCGTACTACACCTGAGATTGTGGAAGTGGTTGGTAATGCAAAAGCAGAGCAAGTCTTAAACTTGAATGAGGATGATGGGAAGGAGGAAATTAGATTACTACTACAATCAGTATTTACTGACATAATGACTGTTTGCAAGGATGTGACTGCTGAAGTGTTAGCCAAGTTGATTAGTCGCCTAAACTTTGAAGGCCAGGTAATCCAAATTGATCTGTGACCAAGTGGAAGCATAATTTTTTTGTAATACTTGGGCATTAGTTGGATGTGTCCTTTTTGTTATTCTGTGTGGTCGTAACTTGTCCATTTGGACAGTAATTCTCTTAGGTTTTTGAAAAACTTGGTCTATTGTCATACTTTATGTGTTTGTGTCTTAGACCAATTTCTTAACTTAAAGATGTGCTTGCATGCCTCTACTAACTTACATTTAGACTTTTAGATAGGCGGAATGTGGATTGCACTGGCAGAGAATGTAAAATAAGTTCATTTCTGAAGAATTTGAGGAACTACAGTATCAAAAGGTTTTACTAATTTGGATATGAGATTTCTGGATTTTAATTCTACAGCTGATCTATCTTATCATTGTTATTCACTAAAAGAAAGGAAAAAAACTTGTTCTCTTACATGTTACTGTGTATGGGTTAGCTGAAACAGAATTGTTATAAGCTCCATCAAGTTGCTTTTGTTGTGCAATTTTCTGCAAAGGAGCTAATTTGTTTGGAATTGATTTGTATCTAAGTTGCTATACTTATCCTTGTAATGTGAATGATTCAGTTTTCCTCCTTTATTTTCTATTGTGGTTGAACCTTGGATGCGTCAATTTTTTTTTTTTACATTCGCAATAGTCACTCTTGACTGTATCTGCTGCATCAAGTTCTGTCTTTTTGGAAAAGATGGGAGACATGTTGATTTGAGTTTCTATTACTTCTGTTGATGCATAATTCTTATGTGAATTATGTGGTTGAGCTGTCTCCTCCGGCATGTTCTGTAACTCTTGCTGCTTAAATTCAGCTTTTCGATTGTCTCTTATTTTTATGAATATGTGTATTCATCTTTAATGTTTGTAGGCGAGGCATCTAACTGACAAAGAACAACTGATTCTACAACTTGAGAAGCAGTATCCAGCTGATGTTGGTGTCTTAGCTGCATACTTGTTAAATTATGTGAAACTCAACCCTGGTGAAGCTTTATATTTAGGCTCAAATGAACCTCATGCATATTTATATGGTGAATCTGTTGAATGCATGGCAAATTCAGATAACGTGATACGTGCTGGTCTAACTCCAAAGCAACGAGATGTTAAGATACTTTGTTCAATGCTCACGTACAAACAGGTATTGTCAGACACCATTACGCTTTTATTTCATTAGAGCCACATTTTATGAGGAATTGTTGTACACGGGTGTTTAAGTCAGGTGTCTTTTCATTATGAGAAGATTTTATAGTGTTATCGCCAATTTCTATTCTAAAATGAAATGCAAATGCGTTGGGCGTTTCTTTACCTATATGAATCTGAATCAATTCTTCTGTTGCAGGGTTTTCCTGATATTCTGAAAGGTACTGTGGTTGATCCCTACACAAAGAGATACCTCCCTCCCTTTGATGAATTCGAGGTGGACCGTTGCATTCTTCCACAAAACTCAACTACAGTATTTCCTTCCATTCCTGGTCCTTCCATTTTTTTGGTCGTGGAAGGAGAGGGAACGATGACCACATCATTGAATGAGGTAGTTGCTGAAGGTGATGTCTTATTTGCATCTGCAAATACCAGTATTACTATTGCAACCTTGTCTGGTTTGCATCTATATAGAGCAGGAGTTAGCAGCAGGTTGTTTGAGTTGCATAAATAGTGTATTACTTCCAACTCTAGCTAGGATTGATTCAAATACCAGGAATCTACACTGATGAATTTGTTGAGTCAAAAGTGATAATAGTGGTAAATGAATTCTTCTCGGGTAAACATATTTTCTCCCAACTTTTTGACATCAATTGTTAATGGTAAAAATCATACTTAAACTATCACCTTTTTCGTGGGTTTCATACTTCAACTATCCATTACACTATTTACTTATCACTTTTTTTTTTTTTTTATGGATTTCATCCCTCAACTATCATTGTATCACAACATTTGCATTAAAATACACCTTGATGTTGAGTTAGCCTACATGTGTCTGTTGTTGATTGAAAATAAGCATTTGGCCAACTCAACATTGAGATATATTTTAATACAAAAGGAGTGGTGGTGTTTAAGTATAAAATTTGCTTAAAAAGTGATAGTTTTGATGTACTTTGATTCTTCAAATTTTATTTTTTTATGTTGATAGCTTTCAAAAAAAAAATCATTATTATATTTCAAGTATATTATACTGGGACGATTTTATACAATGTTAATACTCCATCAATATCTTATATATAATTTAGTAATTAAAAACAAAATATACAAATTGCATGTATAATATAATACTAAACAAAATAATTATACATATTATTTAAATATGTGCAATGTATTTAATAGGTATGCTATTATATGACTTATCACATACACCCCTGAAATTGAAAAAAAAAAAACAAACACAATATTCCAATTTGCAATATGATATACCACATATATTTCAAGGTATATTATTGTTATTTCTAATCCTAAGGTTATACCAGACTATTGAATATGATTTATATATACATGCCCCATAAACACCTTACATTTTAAAAGAAATATATGTATTTTGTATTTCTTGGGATATATAGATTTATATGTTACAACTATCATATATTATCCTTGAGATTTTTTATTATACCATACATAGAAATGATTTATAATGTGTTTATAACGTGTTTCATATCTTACGATTTCCTTTTCAAACGTTATGGAGGAGAAAACTTTTAGCAAGATAATATGAAGGAATTGATTTGAACAACACTGACGATCTACACAAGGAAAAATAGTTATTTACTGGCCAACACCACAAATCCAGGCCTCTACTTTTAGCAAACAATTTCATGGAAATTACTGGTGACTTTCAACCTCAATTGTAACACACACCTCAGATAGGCACGCAACATGTCACCAACCATGGTGTTAAACCTAAATCAACAAATTATGCACAAAAACCTACAGTTGCTGATGAAGATATCCATATGTATGTGACAACTGCAAAACAAAAAAAAATAAAAATCACACGAACAAAAAGCTACTCGGTTTTAAATACATAGCCGGAGATTGTAAACATGCACATTCGTGATAGCACTAATTCCCGGTGAAGCAACTAAGTATCGTGTCAGTCCACCAAAACAGTAAAGTCGAGCAGATTCGCACAACTATTAGAACATTCGTACATCGTTGCTTCACTTCCAAGCAAGGACAGTTCATTATCTGCTTTCAGTAAGGAGTTTTTAAAGCAGTTCGAACTCATCTTATAGCTCCTCTGAGTTGAATTTATTCCATGCTTCCTATAGTCAAATTTCAGAATCCAATTTAGAACAGCATCACTGATGATTCCTGAACATACTACACACACTACTTACTCCACACTAGAAAACACAATACCAAACTGAGACAGTATAACAATTGGCACCTTTGAAATGCAGAACTACATGTTGTGAAACATGAGTGTATATGCTACAAACATAGACTAGCTCATTCACTTCTGGTTTCAATTAGTACAAAAGGATAAGTTGTTGTAGCTACTTTCCAAGAGATACGGAAGTTAATGTTAACCAAAGGAAAAGATGAGTAGTTACTTCTCAATAGAGATGGAAACACTGTAGAAGTGATCTGTGATAATTTTCTTTTTATTCGTCCCCCCTAAACATACGAAGGAGATTTTTTTTGGTGTACAAAAAATTTTGAATCCTTCCCTCAAAGATTACGGCTGAATTAATTATATGGATTCCATAGTCCCTCCACAAGGATGATGTGAAGAATGCCATATACAGGCACTAGATTCATTTACTGTAAAATTCGTAAGAACAAACAAGCCAAAATTATTCAGATTTTGATAACAGTACATGGCAAGGGCAAGCGCAACAGTATATGGTAAATTTGAACTGCCAAGCAAACTAAGCATTTGTTTTAACTTATTTAGATGGATTTTCTACGAGGTGTCATTTAAATTATAAAGAGGAATAACTTTTATTAGTGGAACTGCTCTTCAATCTTTCTGAAAAGTCGACCTACTTCTCTTTCTTCGATGAACTCAATGATATCTATTCCTAACCAAATTGAGCAGCTAACACTTATCTCTACTCTACTCCTCCCTGACCAGAGTCCCTGCCTCCACAGTTCTCAGGAGAAAATAAAACCTTACCCTTAAAAACCTTCTTCCCTTGTTTTATGTTTTCTGTTGAAGTCAATTGCTATTACTCTATTTCATATGGCAGTTTCAGTAAATATGGGTTGATTTTTTGTTCAAATCAAGCTTCAACTTCTCTTCTTCAGTATAACGATCGTTCAAATTCATTTTGTTTGTCAAACAGCAATTTTAAATTTTGCATTTGAGTTCGCCAGAAACAAAATCTTCTCTTAAATGCAAGCAAAAAATATATCTTGAGCTGCAATATCTAAATCTGACCACTAATTATAAAATTGAAATCTCCTATATTGATATCCTAATTTCTCAACTATTTCAGGCCCCCTTTATAAACAATGCTAGAAGTGCATGCATTATATGCAGTTAACCAAAATATCATATATACACCTTGGGAAAGAATTATATTGCATTAGCATCATCATTTTATTGGGTCAAAATTAGAAGCATCATTTATGATATGGATCACTAGTTGAACCCAATTATCAAATTCATTTGACTTGAACTTATGAAGAATTGTTCGTGCACCTAGTATATTAAGTGATTTTCTTTCCCAATATCAAATTTTAATGGTATCAACCCTTAACCTAACAATTGAATATGAACTTTTAACAGGACCAAAGCTAAATCAACAAAATCTATTTTTCCATAGAAAAAGTGAAGTCTCTGAACATTGAGTTGGCTGTGATCAAGTATTTTCTTTTGGACAAAAGAAAAATGGTTCACTGCAAGGCCAACATATTTTTAGAGCCCTTATTGTGCTCCCATATAATTTACCCCATTAAGGGGCTTTTTGTTGGATCAGTAGTAAAGATAATCCCTCCATAAGATTTCAAATAAATAATATAATGTTTGGTTGGACCCATAAAAAAATAATTAATGCAGTGTTTAGCTGGACTAATAACGAAAAGCAATCATGCATAATTAATGTAGTTTAAACTTGATACCAACACAAGTTATGGGGGACTTCATGAAATATTTTATGCGTGATAGAGAGGCATAACAATATGCATCAACAATACATTGTTGTATAAAAATCATCTTAAGACAAAATGCTCTTAGGGGTCGTTTGGTAGAGTGTGCTTTGTGTATTAGTAGTCCCTTGTTTGGTACACATTTCATGCTATGTATAACTAATGCTTGCATTAATTATACACTCTGTTATGTATTGAGGAGTGTATTACTAACACCATGAATTTCTAGATATTAGTAATGCAAAGGGATTTAATACATGGTTAAAGACCCAATTACCCCTCAAAAGCACTTTTACATCTTTTCCACCATAATTGTGGAGGATACTTTTGTAAATAAATATTTTTATACAATTCATACTATTTTTAATACACCAATATGCATAACCAAAATGCATAAGAAATAATCTATGCATAACTAATACAAGTATTACTAATACACTCTATTGAGCATTATTTTTATACATTCTACCAAACGACCCCTTAAAGTAGCTAATCTTTGCATAATATTTTATGTATTGTTATTCTCAATTAACCACCACTACTTTATTATTTACACCACACACAAATAACTAATACATGGACCAGATGACAAACATATACATGTCAGAAATGAGGATTAAAATTATGAACTTCATCACTTGATAAGCTATATACGTACCTTGAGAAGATCAAAAACCTTCTCAGCAATATACTTCTGCCGAACTGTGGCCCCTTTTTGTTGAACTTTGTCTGGGTGGACACATAAAGTTGCCTTGTGATAAATTTTTTTGACAGATATAGAAGTGATCAAATCAGTCAATGAAACTGGCTGCCAACCGCATTCAGGCCACAATACCTTCATAGCATTCAATAGTTGCAAAGGATTACTTCAAGAACTTGATACAATATCTTTAACATAGCAAAAACTATGCTTATAACTATGTAAGCCTTGCAAAAGTCTATAACTACTGGCGATATTATAAGCTATCAACAGAAGAGACGTATATGAAATATGATCGTCTTCTCATGTTTGCTTTGTGCATGAAGTTCCATGCAATACTAGATTTAAACTGAAGAGCATCGATTCTTAAAGCAACAGTTCAGAAATAACAGATTCAACCATACCAATGGCATCTCAGATAAAAGATAGGTAATCTAATGGATGCTCAAATGACACAAAAGCTAGAGCAAACATCAAACTGGCAATAAGGTCAAAAGACGAGGAACAAAATTTTATAGCAGTGCTAGTGCCTGGGAACTACTCCCATCCACACTTGTAAGAAGCAAATCTAGAGCAATTTTACCCAGCTTAATTCCATTTTTACCCAACATGAATCCAAGTGTGGATTATGGATTGAAATTGAAGTAAAGTGAGGAGGTATCTAAACTGGCTTGATAGAAAGCAGTAAACTCAGATCTCACTATGTCTTGAAAGTTTTCTAACAGGTCTAAAATGTCTTTCGAGATTAGCTAGTTACATACATGTTGTAGTGACGACAGCAACGCCCGGAGGTTGCCTTCCTTTCCAGTAGCCCAACGTTTTATGTCATAGTTCAGCGTATCAGCAAGCCTCTGCAGTAAGCAGTTTGTTCAAAATTAAAGGGAAAAACATATACAGAATGTTCGAGCAGGTTTAATGTGTGGTTTCATTGTAGATCAAAAAATAAAGAAAACTAGAGACGGGGAGATGAGAGAAAGCCAAAAGGAAAGTGAGGGAGGATAATTTCCACAGCCAATAATCTTCCTTACGTTTGCTTTGTTCCCTAGAAGAATTCATGCAACCTGTGAAAATCAGTTATTGGCAGCTTTAAGCAATCAGCAGAAACTTACATGCTTCTCTTCCTGCTCATTCTGAGACTGAAGATCACGCCGAGTCTTCTCAGCCAAAGCCTTAGCCTGATCACATAAAGAAACAGAATCAGATGCGGTAAAAAATAACCAATGCAACTTCACTTCAAAATAACACCTAGGAATAGCATTTCCATCCTTTTATGTATGCACCCCTCTCTGGAAGCATTCTGAGATGCAAAAAACAACTGAACTAGAAGTCAGATTTGCCGTCACCTAAACTTTAGAATTTTTGGGATATGAATAGAAGTATGGTTACAGACTAAGGATGCTTAGGTGCAGCTAAGATTTATGTTCAACTCCAAAAACATAGAGCTGTTAAAAATGTAGCAACAAAATTGAGTCGACTGAAGCAATTAATTACACTCCACTTGATTTTCTATAATTGAGCTCATCTCGTTACTTGTCTATTTCAATTTTTAAATGTTTTTTTCTATTTTCCTCAACTCAAAATGCAGATACTGGACTTCTTTCCATAAAGCAAGATGGACTTCCTTGAACCTGTGGTGGCTTCTAAAGCCTAAACCCAATAAGATATATAAGTGTACAGGATTGTTAGGGTATGTGGATCAAGTTGGCTGAAGAAACCTTTTTTAAACAAAACAACAGCCGACACCAAGTCCAGAAGAAGGGCACATCTACTCCAATTCAACAACTTTCCAATCTGTAGCTCCCACATCTAAAAATTCTCTTCGCGCATTTCCATTCATCTCCCTAGATCTTCTTCCTCAAAGGAGGGTTCATGATTCTTTGGCTTCAAAATGAAAATACTTCTCATACAGAATTCCTTTGTTCTTTTTCTCTTAATCTTTAACCCTCATGCTGACTAAAAGCTCTTCTTTCCTCTTCTTTTCTGTTAGTTTCTTTTCACTGAGTTTTGGCTTAGCTACCCTCAAGGATGAGCAAGCCATGAGGGAAGCGATTGATGAGATGGGTGGACAAACAGACGACAGCAATGAACCAGGTTTATACTTTTTGTTCTCTCTTGTCATCTTCTTCTCCGTTAGTCAGCCTTCCATTTTCAACTCACGGCCAGTCGAGGATCCTCCAGATAATGACGCAATAGTATACGAATCCCGTTCAGGCACTGGTGTAATGTGGATGGACACCGCTTCAAGAGAGGAAACAAAGGATCCGTGTAGCATAGCAAACAACTCAAGCATATCAAAGGAAACCTTACTCCTTCTGAACACTACACCTTTTTTTACTTTTTGTTTCTTTTTCATTTCTCAACCTCAAAAATGGAATTCCAACTGTTAGTTAAAGCCCATTTCTATACTCAAGATTACACTACAATGAGAAAGGTCAAGGTCAGATGTACAGTTTACGGTACGGGTTCGGCAGAACCTAGTAACTTTGGCCCAAACCCTGAATTTATTTTGAAAAATCTATTTAATAAGTACAAATTATAAATTTAGAACCCAACAACTCCAAAGGGTTAGATCCTAGAACCAATAAACTTCAAATCCCGATTCTGCCTCTAGAAAAGGTAGTATAAAAGTTGCACAAATAACAAAGGAAACCAATCTCGAGAATGTAACCCATTAAACAAGAGATTTGCATGGTTTTAGAATGTTTACTAGTAAACTACTATGGAACTTAGAACATCCCTCTATTTATTATTTTTGATGACTGTGGTGTGTACTTGACAAAAGCTTCTTCCTCCCTCCCTCTCTCCATCTTAAGTCTGATCCAATGCATTAAAGAGAAACTTGGCATCTAAGGAGAATGATAGTTCAGGAGATACCATCACAGGCCAAACTCACCACCCAGGAGTTCTTCACGCATCCTATTCTACTACATCTTTAAAGCTTCTCAGTTTAATAAAAATCACAAGCAAATACCAACCCATATACAGATTTTTCTTTTCTCAATGTAGCTCAATTTCTCAAATAGCCACACATAAAAAAACAACTTCAAACCCATTCATTTTAAGTAGAATCAAGGATGACTTAATGCATCTAAAAATAGGAAGGTTATTGCAAGTTATGTGAATATGCTAGCACTATACTCATCCAATAATAAAAAGGTTATTGCAAGTAACAAGGAAACGGTAGCACAATACTCGGTTAAAGGGATAGTTATAAGAAAGATTACCATGCGCTCTTGGGTCTTCAAATGATGTTTCAACCTAGCATTTCTTCTTTCTTCACTTTCATCCTCAACTTCCTGAAATGCCTCAGAGGAAGGAGCAGAGTCTGCATGTACACAATGGCGAATAAATAACAACAGGAAATGAATAACATATTTGAATTAAGACGAATGTGAAATGCTGGCATTAATAAATTCTAATGGATTAATTTCTAAAAAGAATTGGTATCTTCTTTTACAGAGATGAAGTCACCTCCAAAAAACATTAAGTCATCGACAAGGTTTTTCACAGGCGACACGTTCTTTTTACTCAATGATGACTTCTTTTCTTCTGGCCTTCCCTTCTTATGGAAACCTGCAGACATATGGCCCTGAAAGAAGAAGGGTATAGGGAGAAACATGACATGGGAACCAAAAAGGTTAGTTCATCAGATCAGTACACACAAAATCTTGGAACCCAACAGTCTTAATCCAATACCTCAGCTGCAGATTTTGGCTTTGTCATATTGCTCGGTTTGTTGATTGTCACTCTCACATTTTTGGACTTCTCTTGTGCTCTGTCCACAGGATTCTTTACAGAGGAGTCCTTTTTAGGAACATGTGGTAGTTCAGTTGTATCACTCCTAACCTTAAAATTGGCAAAATCTTCAAGTTCGTCAATTGAAGATGTCACAGGATTACTTCCACTATGATGTTCCGATGATTCTGAAAATGGCCAAGAAGAAGCATTTGCCTCACTGGTGGATGATTCAAAAACCAAAAATGGATCATCTGGTGAAGAGGAGCTTGATTTAGAAGAATTCGATTGCTGAGGACTCCTCGGGTCTGATTTTTTGCTATACAAACAGAAATGTGTAGAGTTTTAAACTATGCTTCTGAGGATGAATAGAGTGATACATATATAAAAAAAACAAGAAAGTGGCAAAGTTAGTTGACTCCATTGGTTTTGCAAGGCTTCCCTTTACTGTAGATTTGAGTTACACATTGATACATTTGAAATGTTTATTTGGCAATGTTAGTTATATCATAAGATGGTCACATCCTAACTTGAGCCACTTGGTTATTAAGATGGTAAACTTTATTCTTTGCCTCAGCATAGATGGTATCTCCTGAAACAGCTCCAAGATCAAGATGCTAGTGAACTACTAAAGAAACTATAATTTGATGGACACGTAGTAATCAATCAAACACTTGAAAAGCATTTGCTGAGAAAAAGATATTCCCTCCATTTCAATGTCTTTGTCTTACTTTCCTCTTTAGTCCATTTTAAAAAGAATGTCTCTTTCCTTTTTTGGTAACTCTTTAATTTCAACATATCACATAGCATGTTTAAAACAACAAAATTAAATGACATTTTGGTACATTCTACATAATTTTAGTTTAAGACCCTATGATTCAAAAGTCTTATTTATTATCTTAAACTCCGTGTCAAGTCAAAACAGACAAACAAAGTGGAACGGAGGGAGTAGTAAAAAAGAGATTTATGTCATATACCTCATAGAAACTTTAAGCCTCTCTCTATACCACCTCTGTATTTTCTCACATCTCAACATTCAATTTGCAAGGCCAAATACATCTTTAATTTTATAGTGAGCTCTCAACTCATAGCAGAAATCCATATGATGTTTCTAGCCTAGGATTCAGCTAATAATTTGCTTTAAATAATGAAGCAAATAACCTTTTTGCTTTCAGTTTCAGGTCACAGTTCACAAAACTAACAATAAATAAACATAACAAATTGTGGATCAACTGGAAAGTTGTAACTTCTGAGGCCAAAACATAAACAGACGGCAAAGAAAATTGAATTTCAAATACACATCGTAAGCAATTGAACTAAATACACATACCTATAACTTGGGGAGCTAAAATCACCAAATCCAGGAATCAAATCATCACTTTCTGACCTCTTTCCAGCAGGATTTTTCTTCAAACCATCCGATTTCAATCCCAAATTCCCAAACAAATCATCAATCGAGTCACTCCTCTTTGGTTCCGTACCAAACAAATCAAAATCATCATTCACATTCTTACTAGCATAGTTATTATTATTACCCGAACTCCAACCTCCCAATACTGATTCAATATCCACATTATTCTGCTGCTGCTTTGAATTTGCAAACACACCTCCAAAAATATCATTATCATCATAGTTCTGTGAAGTCTTAGACCGGAAAATTCCATCGAGATCATTCGCAAAGGGATCCCCGGAGCTGTACCCGGTGTTTTGACCCGAATTAAACCCGAGATTTGACGGAAAACCATTGCTGGAATTGTTTTTCGCCTTCAAATTAGCCATGGGCGTTGACTTGCCTCCCTGAACTTTGACGCCATATCTCTCAACCAAAACGCCAAATTCATCCATAATTTTTTCAGAAAAATTACAATAGCAGCAATTCGATCTCTGAATATTCTTATCTAATCTAACAAAAATAAAGAGAGGAAACGCAATATGTGTATGTTACAAAAATACAAAAAAAGGAAGGTGCAGAGCAATGAGCTGAAAATTGATGATGAAGAAGAAAGACTTCCTCTCAAAATAATGGAGCGTCGGTTGGTTGGTGGGTTACGTTTGTACGTGTATGAGATGTCAAATTGAGATGCTTCTTCCCAAAAATATTTACCCGCTATTTTTACTGTAACTAATCTATAAAGGGATTTTTTTTTTCCCCATATATATAGTTGTTCTCCATTTATCAAATATAGCACTTTATCCGAAAATATATAAAATCACCCTTCGAATCTTGCTTAAATTTTGTATAATATATAAATTGCATAAATTTTGATAAATCGAGTCAAGACGTATTTGGGCCAAATGAGAAAAACGAGTGCGATAATAGGAGTAGGTTGAGAGGGATGTGTTAGGTAAAGAGTGTGACTAGTCATTTTGTTTGATAGTTTGCCATTTAATTCATGATTTCAACCTAAAGAACCAATTGCTAAAAAATGTTATTTAGGAACCAGATCTTACTAAAACAATTTGTGGTTGAAATGAGCTGAGCATTACAATGAAGTGGATTTTTGTGTAATTGCTGGATATATGAACATTGGCTCAATATATATGTATCTTCCCAAATTTGAAGAGGCACTAGTACTACTACACTACTCTGCATTGCTCACTGCTCAGATTCTTCTAATTTAACATGCTCAATCAACTAGCTTAGTTCCAAATTAAACTATCTATTATCGTTCCAATTCTAACTAACTATTTGGCATTACTAGAATACGAAAATGATCGAACTAATTGCATGCATCTTTGCTCTTTCGATTGTCTTGCATGGTAAGAAACTAGAGGCTTTATGAAAGTACAGTATAAAAAACTTTAGAAAATTCAATTTTTTCTCTTAACACAATGAAGAAATTGATGTAGACGACATGTTCTGTTGAACCAGAAAAACTCATGTACCAAAAAACACTAGGCCCCAATTTATCATGTTTGCCCTCATAGAAAATAGTGTTTTTATTGTCTTGCAAAGAAATAAAGATATTAGGATGCAAATCAATTTAAATATTAGGATTAGATGCAAATCACAAACAAAACTATTAGGAGATATAAGATTCTTAGATCAGTTAGTAACAGAAAACAAATGCAGCTTTCAACTTCCAGTAACAAGAGTTTCTCCACCAACGATTCAGGAGACATTTTATGCAATACAGAATTTGTCTTTGATCGTAATAAAAAAGGCTGTCAAGTAAGGTAGACTCGATACAGCAGCAACCTTTTAAGGATGACGAGATTCAACTGCAGGCACAGAGAACAAATTGGATGTTTAGTGACTTTACATATTAAGATAATCCAGTTGTATAAGAACCGAGAGAAATGCAATTTTCCTTTACATTAGGAAGCCAAGGAGTCTTGAGGAATCTTACTTTAGATACTAAGTTTCACCATGGGATGTGATGCACCATTAAACTTTAATAGAGCCATTAGATCAGATGGTTTGGGTTTAACTTACATTATGAGAAAAAAAAAAAAAGATAAAATTTATGTTCAACATAATCCAGAGAGTTTAAGAGATTAGAGAAAATAATCCAAGGATTCTTTTATCCCGCTTCTATGGGATAATATCATGACTGCCTTAAGTGGGCTATTTCGTCACACTGCTCCTCAGCATAACTCCTAGTTTTAAGCAACATATGATGATATCATTCCACTATAATGACAGATGGTACAGCTGAACCAAAGTTTGAAATTGATTTGCAATTAACAGTCGATGAGTTATACTAAGAATAGTACCCCCAACACGTCAGGTTTAATTATATTAAGAAGAATATCTAAAACCAATCATCTAAGAGGAAACATTTTCAAGATTGGCCATCCATGTGATGGAATAAGCCCATTAAAAGAGACCAAGGGGGGCTCACACACCCAGTTGGTTCACAGTTAGGTCCAGCAGCTATGTTGCTCGGACTCTCGGAAAATGCTCTCGCAAACATGTCGGATCCTCCAAAAATGTACTACTTTCGGAGGATCTAACACACACTCAACGGCATTTTTGAAGAGTCTGGACAACATAATCCAACAGCAGCACCTGACTCATGTTTTTCTTTATGTGCTCTAGCCAACTCAAACATGATTATTTATATATAGGTCAAGGTCAATTAAAGTTTTTTAGAATAGAAGCACCCAAAGGATAAACCATGTAGATCAAAGCTTTAATTATGCAAGAGAAAACCAAATAAAGTAAAATTAGCTCCCCACTTTCTGAACAATAACTCAACACCCCTTAATCCTATTTCTTTACAGTCAGTTACTTTTTAAAGTCCGTTTCGCTTCACTTTTTTTTTTTTATAACAAGCTAAAGCACCAATGTGGCGCATTAAAAAGATTTGGATAAGGTCAACAGAGATACCCACATCATCTACATGGTCCTGGACCCCTGGTTTCCCCAAAATAATTGTTGTCATGCAGTTAAGTATTTTTCTTCACTGCTTCCTATTCAAAACATCTCCTGCTTCTTTATAAGCTGCGTACAATGGTATCATTTCCTATATTTTGCTTCTCTCCTTCCAACTTTTGATATGCTATGTGCAATGGTATTATCTCCCAGGTCTTCTTTGCTTCTTATACCATTAGCACATCAATTAAGTATTTTTCTTCACTGCTTCCTATTCAAAACATCTCCTGCTTCTTTATAAGCTGTGTACAATGGTATCATTTCCTATATTTTGCTTCTCTCCTTCCAACTTTTGATATGCTATGTGCAATGGTATTATCTCCCATGTCTTCTTTGCTTCTTATACCATTAGCACATCAATTTTTCTTTTCATGACTGTTGCAGACAAGCTAAAAACATATTCCACATATCTTCTCCTATTTCTGAAAATTCATCCCTGGTTCTTCAGGTTGCCAGGAGTTAGGATGACCTCATGTACCATAGTCCACTCGACGAAAGCAATTTTTGGTGGAATTCTTTAAGAAATGTTTCCACAGGGACATTCCCCTTGGACAAACTAAAATATTAGGATTTACCGGATAAATTGCTGGCCTTATCTCCCTTCTTCTTTAATTCATCTCTGTTTAGTAGCAGAAGTAATTGTATCTGTATTACAACTGGGAAATTTCGCATCACTTCAAACTCCTAGTCATTTAGTCATTTAAGTCTACTCTGAATCTTATGTTTCTACAGATTCTTTCAGACTCAACCGGATCTTCTGGATTTTGTACAGCTCACAATCAAGCCGTTGCAGCTCACCTTTTAGCATGTCTCTTGTTCTGTCTATTAACCTGAAAATTTCCTTTGTTACTAGGCTCTGCATCCTATTCCACCCAGTTGCAGTTCTTAGCATGAGTTTATAAGTTTTTTCCTCTACGTTACACCTAAAAGTTTCCTACTTTAAAACTTTGCCTGGCTACATCTGAGATTGTTGGTTTGCCTGTGTATTCACATATATTATAGTTCGATGGCAGACATCCTTTCTTTAACCACAAGTCACTCCTGTATTACAAAATTAAATTCTCTGGCCCACTTCACAAAAAGTATCTCACTTTTGATCATCTTTTAACAATAGGGAATGCAAACATAAATAAGCTCTCTACCCTCAACAACAAAACTTTGCAAATTAACAGCTTGTTATACAGTCATCAAAACCTAATAGCTAAATTTCAATTCATTAGCCGACCATAGTTTCTTTAACATTTCATTCCTCTCCCATGCCATAAGGTTATAGTTCCTACAGGTCATAAGGTTTTGATATCCCTGCGTCTAGAGCATTATAACAAGAGAAAAATCTCATCCTCAAAGCTCAAACTATTCGTTCTTAGCAAATTAAGGTAACAGAGTGACAACTGACAAGTCCATAATTATAGTGCTAGAGCCTGAAGCCATGCTTGATTCTTTTTTCATTACATTACACTTGTGGGGTCCATCCATGCAACAAATTCTTCATTTGCTGCAGGATTGCAGAAAATGTCGAAAAGGCATTCTTGCTACTTTGTACAAATGTAGGCATCTGTCACTTTAAATTGTTGTTCCTTATTGATGTCATCAGCGACATCAAAACGGACAATATTTTTTATAAATAGAGCACTTCTGCTCATATGTAAACACACCATAGAGAAGAAAAAATATAGAGAGAGCACTCAAAAGAAATAACCTTCTTTTAATTTTCCACCTCACTAAAATATCGTTCAAACTATATTTTTCATTCACAAACTATTTTCTTAAGTGTCTTTGAAATACCTTACTACTCTATCTATATTTTTTCTTGCCTGTGGTGTGTTTACAGATGAGCAGAAGTGCTCTATTTATAAGAAAATTTTATCCCTTTTCATGTCACTGATGACATAAATAAGGAATAACAATTCAAAATGACAGATGTCACCATTTGCAGAAAGTCTAAAGTCTATATTTACTGCAAGATTGCCTTTTTGACCTCACCCTCCTGTCCCATGCACCGCACCTGAAAGGAGGTATCTCTGTCTTATCAGAGAAAGCTCATGCCGACAAGTTCTCTACATAGGTCAAACTTATCTTTTGGTCGGTATACCCGTAAGATTTTCACTTGTGTGAATCGTTTTTATGTGAAATAATTCACTCTACACTTGCTCACGAATCCAATGATATCTCATGTCGATGTGTTTTGTCCTTGCATGGTACATAGAGTTCTTGCTCAAGTCTTTGCCTCTTCTTTCTTTTCCTCTTTGTCTTTGTTCTCTTTCTTCAACTTCCGGCAAACCTTCATGTGTGCCCTTTCATGCCACAATGATAACATTCAATATCCTTAAGTTTACCTGTGGATTTGCTTTTGTTATGTTCTCGGTTCTGAAAACCACGATTCTTCTTTCTTCCCCTAGGGATCAGTCACCAAGACATCTGACGAAGAACTTTGAAATTTTCTTCTCATCTCTTTGTTCAGGACGCTACTCTTGGCAAAATTCATAGAGATCACACCATCCAAAGCAAAATTTGATAATGAAGTTCTAAATGTTTTTCAAGAGTCTAGTAGGGAACCAAGTAGAAGCAAACATTGAATTTCTTCATCAAATTTAATGCCTATTGCCCATAACAAATAACTTATTCATAATCCCCTGAAATTTATTTAGATGATCTATCATTGGAGAACCAACATGATATTTTAAGCTTAACATTTGCTTTACCAAGATCATCTGTTGTTTCCAATCTTTCGAGCATACGAACTTTCAAGATACTCTCATAGGGTCCGAACATGTGTCTACTACTGTCTCTAGAGAAATATGGTTCAACATACTGTCATCAATCCACTGTCTAATAAATCCACAAACCTTTTTGTGCAACAAATTTCAATCTTTATCTGTTGTATTATCAGGCATTATACTGGTAATGATTGATTGATAAAAAAATTTAACATAGAGCAGATCTTCCTTTCCCTTCCAAATGTCATAGTTAACGTCATTCAAAGTAATCATTCTACTTGTGTTGACTTTCATCGTTTTCCCCAAAAATACAGATATTACAAACCAAGCTTTGATACCAGTTTGTAGGGAAACGAGGAATAAAAAAAATATACACAATCAAAATAATAGGGATTAAATGAGAAAATAATGACACTAAGAATTTTATGTGGAAACCCTTTTTTAAATGGGGAAAACCCATGGGCGAAGAAGAGCAACTAATAGGGCTGCTTATCGGATGGATCGGGCGGATAATTTCGCTTAACAGTTTGGCCTAATGGATATCGATTTTTAAATTTACTAATCGGCTAGCCAACATATAAGATATCGGTTGGTTCAATAACGGATTAGCACTTATCGGGCGGTGTATCAGCTAACCTCTACCTTTTTTCTCAATGAACGCACCTTAAACAAATGACTTCTTTTCACTATTTTAAATGCAGTTAAATTATAAAATTCTTGTATATTACAAAAAATATAGATTAATAGTAATGTAATAGTTAATAACAAAAAAGTAAATAGATTTTCAAGTTTTTGGCTTTATGGCCTTAGGACTAACAATATATAATTATATATTATGGAAACATATCAAATGATGCTAATATACCAAACAATATATCAAATGATGCTAATATACCTAAGTGTAAATATGGCAACTCTTAACAAGTTAACGGTTTATCCGATAAGGAAATTGAATAATCCACCCTCATACCAATAAGCCATTAATTATAAAATTATAATCCATTCACCAACCGTTTATTTGATAACCCAATACCAATAAGGCAATTTTGCGGTTGGCTTATAGTTACGGTTCGGTTTTGAACACCCCTAGCAATTAATATCACTATAGTAAGAAATTTTAACATGTGTATATTTTGTTTTATTACTCGTTTCCCAACAACACTCAGTGTAATATCTATTACTCCCTCCGTTTCATAAAGAATGACCTGATTTGACTTGGCACGGAGTTTAAGTAAATAAAGAAGACTTTTGAATCTTGTGGTCCTAAATTAAAGTTATGTCAAATGTACAAAATTGCCCTTAATCTTGTGGTCTTAAACATGCCACGTGGAAAGCAAAAAGTAAAATGTTACCAAAAAAGGAAAGAGGTCTTTCTTTTTGAAACTGACTAAAAAGGAAAGGAGGTCTTCTTTGTGAAACGGAGGGAGTACTACTTTTTTTTAATGTAACCTTGTCGCAGAACTTTGCTCAATGTGCTTGAGCTTTTCATCACCCGTATAATCACAAACAATACAAACACACAAATGGATAATTCAAGACTCAGAAAAGGCAAACACAAGAAGAGTACATCATATGAACCAACATACATCTACATCAATTCAATTTAGATTTAATTTGCAAGTGGACAATGACTTACTTCTTATGCTTTTGCGCAAATCGAGAGTTCTTTGCATCCTCCTCTGCAAAAATCAACAATCACCAAAGAAATCAGATTCAATTACGAAAGTATAGGCATTCAGGCAATATAAATAGGTAGAAAGAGATAACTGAGAAACAAACCAGTGAAACCGAGGGACATCTTGGTGATGATAGTGCCGGTGACGGCGAAACCAACCAGAAACGGCCAGTTGCGGCTCCATTCCCGGCGGAAAAAGATCGGCCACGGATCGAATTTTCTCATTTCCAAAATTAGGCTTCTGTGTTATCTCTCTGATTTGGTTGAATTTTCCTCGATAGTGTTTGTCTAACGGGGACACAAAAGAAAGTTGAGACAATTAAATTTTGCTTTCATTTTTTGCGACACTTTGACCAAGAAAGAAAGGGTCAAATCCACTCTAAAATATAATTAAGTAAATCTGGGATCAAATTAACATTTTCAAAATTTTCTAATCTTTTATAAAATACAAAAAAACACTTCATTTTCAATTTTTATAATTCTATCCAAACCATTTTAAAAAAGGTAAAAGAAAATAGAATTTTCTCTTCTTCTCCCTACGTTCTCTCTTCTCTTCTTCTTCTTCCTTAGAAAATCCGAAAATCCGAAAATCCGACTATCAAAACAAATATTCTCCCCCATTATCTTATCTTTCTCCTCATCTCTGGTCGTGACTCTCTCCTCTTTCTGAACTGAAGATTGTATTCGACTTAAAATGGGCAAGTCATTTTTTTGAAAGATTTTACAATTTTCGAATAATACTAAATTTTTTTCTTGGGTTAATGAACAATAAATCGTTCTATAGATGTGAAAATTGAATAATGGTGTAATGGTACCTCTAATTTATTGTTTTTGAAAGAAAATCAATAAACCCAAAAAAGCCCTAATTTTGAGGAAATGTATATATATTGTTAACATTCAGTGAAAATTCGTTTTTTGTTGCTTTTGTTGTTCTTTTTGTGACCATTTTGTTCATATGATTTTAGAAATATAGTCTTGTTCAGTTGTCCAACATATATTTCATTTGTTGAAAGATGTGTCGTATGTTGCTACATTTTAGTGATATGTTGGTATATATTCCAACAGAGTTGTCATATGTTGGAACATATCACCTATGTGTTAGGGGCTTAGCGCAACAAAATGGTCATCTGTAGTAACAAAAGATTAATCTGTGGCACAAGAAGATTCATTTGTGGCCACAGAAGATTCATTCGTGGCAACAGAAGGTAAATCTATGACAACATAATATCCATCTGTGTCAACGTAAGTATAAATTGCTACCCATTATTATTTTATAATCAATTGTAAACTCTCAACCTTTTTTTATTTACCTTGTAGATGAAATGATACAAGAAGATTCATCCATGACAACAACTCAATCTTTTATTGGTGTTGCTTCCTCTTCTAACATCAAATGCTCTTTTTGTCTATGCGAAGAATGTGAGCAGCAACATGATTATTTTATTAGTCGTGTTAAAAAATCGACTGATATTTTTAAGGACATAACTTATAATATTGATGTCCATACATCCAAGAAGATTTCACAACCTTTAAAGTGTAGGAGGTTGAAAAAATCTATTTCCCAATCACTATCTATAATTAGTGAAAGAAAAAAAATCAATGACTACCGCTCTAGTGGCACACTCAAACCCAAAAGGCAAGGAGAAGGAGAAGGAGCAGGAGAAGGAGGAGGAGGAGAATGAGAAGGAGCAAGAGAAGAATAAAGAGAATGAGAAAGTAAAAAAGAAAGCGAAAGAGAAAGAGAAACAGAAGAAAGTCGAAGTCGTCAGTTGTGATATGAAGCAACAATATCTATTTGAAGGTTTTAACATTGACAGTGAGGGTCCAACTGAACTAATGTCATCCTTCTCGCAATGGATAAACGAGGGGTCTTTACAAGTATCATGCAAAAAAGTACAGTCGTTCAACTATTATTAGTATTTCTTCTTGTTGTCCACTAAATATTTATTTATAATGATTACACAATTGTAGAAAAGACAAGGACGATCATTACTTAGCCAATTGCTCAGATCTTGAGTTCAAACAACTTGATTTTGTAGTTGTATTTCCAAAGAAGAAGGATTGGTTCTACGTAATGTCTCAACCTAATAAGTGTTGGACTGATGAGGTAAATCCATGCCTACTTTTATCTTTAGATTAAGACATGAATACATACAAATAAATTGATACAGAAATACACTTGTTGATGCATCTGTGCAGTATGCGGATGTCATTTTATACTATTTGTAGAAGAAGTCGAAGCAACAGAGTCATTCTAAATATCGATATACCACTACTAATTATTTTTTCAAAACATACATTGACAATGCCAGTGTTGTTCCTGAATATGAGAATAAAATCGTTGGCACTATCAAAGGGTTTGGTATACCTGCTGGACTGCCTTGGCACCTCACAGATGAGGTTTATGTCATTGTAATAGGGAGTTTCATTGGGTCTTGGAAGTTGTTGTATTGAATGAACGACGCATAAAGGTGTATGATTCGATGTCCTCATCTAGGACTAACAGAAAATTGTGCACCGAGATTCAAAAGTTGTCTACATTGTTACCAAAGTGCCTTGAATCCAACGGATTTTATGAGCAAAAAGACCAAACCAACTGTTCAGTTCTTGAATCTTACCAAGGAAAGAACAAATCTTACCCATTCGAAGTCAGACATGTTACTGATATTGCCCAATAAGCAAGTAATAGTCTGTAAGTATCACATTATTTTTTTTGTCTTACCATTATTGAAATGTGATTTTATTATATTTTCTAATTTATGATACACCATGCAGAGATCGTGGACTTTTTGTTGTTGCATACGATGGGTTTTTCAGTGATGAACTACAAGTACCATCTTATGAAATTAGTTCTGAAACCCTTCGCATGAGATATGCTTCACTCCTATGAAATTATGGGATTTTAAAGGCTCGGAATGGCTATGTTAGTAACAATGAAGACCCACAGAGACCTAGACCTAAAAAAGCAAAGTTTGATGAAAATGTTGTGGTTACCACCATTGATTACATTGATGGTTATGTATACCATTGTACTAGGGTTCAGCGTACCCTTATAGTCCCAAAACTTCGTGCCCCCGTAGGAGTATAAGAATTTCGTGCTCCCGTAGGAGTATAAGTCCCCTCTGTTAGGCATCAGATTTAGTGACCATGTCAGTCATGCCTTTATACCCCTGGCAAGGTATATTGGGTCGTCTCGATGGGGCATATACATCGGACTCCATGTTTAGCTCACGTGGTTTTATGTCGATTAATAGTATCTCCTACAATTAGACTTTTAGTGCATTTGACCAGGTTTTCAGTATATACTTCAGTGTTCATTTTAGCATGTCATGTTCATGATTAGCACTTGGTCATTGCATTTAGTTTAGCTTTTCAGTTATGTTTCAGTATTTACATTCTCGCTCAATTTATGTCATTGCTCAGTTATGCTTTGTTCAGGTTAGTATCTATATCCTGTATGCTCAGTACATTCCAAGTACTGATGCATACTCTGCGCTACATCATTTCTGTAACGACTTGGAAAAAAATGATAGGTTAAGCAAGAGCCTATGACTTTGTGTTGACTTTATAATGAGGTTCTATAAGGGGTTTATATGTAATTTCGTTTTAATTGTGTAACTCCGACAATTTAAAATGAATAAGAAGAAGCTTGAAATTTGAAGTAGTCATTTTTGGAAAAATATTCAGAATCTGGAAATTCGGCCAAGTGTGGAAATCAGTGAGTTTTGGCCAATTTTGAGCAGTCATAACTCCTAGCTCAGGATGATCCAGGAGTAGTTCCAGTTATGTTTGGAAAGCCCTTGGAACGATCTTTCCAACGCCACTGAGTTTGCTCGATTCCGAGTTCGTATGAGCGAGTTATGCCCTTTGAAAGCTGGGCAGTTGGCAGGGAGTCCATCCGAAAATTTAAGGGCATTTCGGTCTTTTCACAAATCTTTTCTTTTGAGGTTATATTGTTGTGTTAGGCTGTTTGTGGATCATTTTTGTTCCATTTTAAAAGAATAAGAGTTAGGGTTCTTGAGTGAAGAAGAGAAGAAGAGAGGAAGAAAAGGAGTTGGAGCTAGGGTTGAAGATTTCTTGGTGTTTCTTCTTCAAATTTCGTGGGGAATTCATCTTTAAGGTATGGGGATCCTTTATCCTTGATCATTCTTTCTTTCAAGGAGCCCAATCAAAAGGTTTTCAAGGTCTTTCAAATACACCAAAATCCTATTTCGAATTCTAAGCATGGGTCCTTGCATTAAATGATTTCCAATGATGTTTTATGTTGTTATTAATGATTATTGATGGTTTTAGGAAAGAAATCTTCATGAACCCATGCCTTTACAAATTCTCTAAATTTGGCCTAAAGTGGGTGTATTGATTTTGTGTAATTTGATGGACGATTATTGTGTAAATTGTTGTGGGCTGTTCATGTATGTATTTATCTATGTTGAATTGTTAAGAATTGTTATTGAATTGAAGGATGTGGGATGTTAGCCTTGAATGGGCAAAATTGTGAATTGGTCTTCATGTTGATTATGGGCTTATGCTTAGCTTAGTTTGTATAGTTGAATGTTGTTATTATCATTGTTATTGTATTGTTAATTGTTGGAATATGAGGATGATGAAGATTGCCATGGAAAGAGGGTAAGTTGATCAAACTTGATAAATATTGTATAATTGGCATGAAATTGAGTATTGTGGCTTATGGCCTTTGAAAANGGCTGGTAAAGTAGGAGGGGTTATTGCTAATAATTAATAAAGATGATTTTTTAAAATTTGTTTTTGCAAAAGTGATCTAAATTTATGGATTATGTTTTAAATTGTACGAATTGAAAATTCCCCTTCAAAGTGAATTTGAAATCAGATTTTAAATTGAAACTAAAGTTTTATTCAAAATATAATAAACAAATACGAATTTGAAATTGCATGTCCAACAAAAGCATAATTTAATATTTTATGATTGAGAAGGTCATTTTTATTTCTCTTTTGCTAAATAATA
The DNA here is from genome assembly GCF_019186545.1 of Solanum stenotomum. Classification (NCBI taxonomy): domain Eukaryota; kingdom Viridiplantae; phylum Streptophyta; class Magnoliopsida; order Solanales; family Solanaceae; genus Solanum; species Solanum stenotomum. The sequence goes on along the minus strand of NC_064289.1, from coordinate 19,186,029 downwards.
ATATATGGAGTAATAATTAGATTATTATTGTTAATTATAGTGAAAACTTAACAAGCTATCATGATGAAAGTTAATTAGCAAAGTTAGTTATGGTTAAGTGAGTCATCAGAGTTAGTTAAAGGTTGTTAGAAATAAGACAAATAAGAAGTTTATAAATACCATATGTTTGTAAATGTAATACAATTTTGTTAGATGAAACAATGAATAGATCTGTATTTCTCTTTTAAATATCTACATTCCTCCATTAATCACTTCTTAGCTTAATTTACAAGCTCCATCAATGAAGTTTACATGATATCAGAGCAGTGTAAGGTTCTAGGCAAAGTGCTTGGCGTTTGATTGCAGAAAGGTACTTAGATTCGAGACTTGAGATTCGTCGATTCACTAGTAAATGACAAATTTAGCTGGAACTGCTGCAAATTTGCAATCAAGCACAAAACATACACCTACAACTGCTGAACAAATAAGCTACATAGCTCCCATTATCGATTGTAATTAACTATTTTTACAGTACAATAAGGAATTTGAAAAATACAAATTAAACAACATCTTATGCATAACTGCATATATATTTCTTTATCCTTACCTTAAAAAAATTAAGAGTTCAACACATTACTAAAATAATGCATTCAATTTAAAGCATGATTTGTGTGTATATATATTAATATAAATAGTCGTGGTTTGTGGAGATAATTTCATTTATGTGTGTATATATATTAATATAAATATTCGTGGTTTGAGAAGATGTAAAACATTTCTAGGGAGATAATTTCATTTCCTTCTTTATTGAAAGTTGGGAAGATGATTGTAGTCATGAATTTTAAATGTTGAGTAGTGAGTAGTGATCCTATTTAAAATTCAACTCAATTCACTGTCCATGTCGATTTATTTCATCTCCCGCAAATTTCTTCTTAGGAAAAGAACACTTATATTCCAAAAAAATAAAATATTTATTCTTAAATGCCTCAATACTTTCATATTTCCTTTTTATTTTAAAATGACATATATTTATTTTTATTTGTGTGTTGACGTTATGCTGACGTCATCACACACATTTCCCCCTCTCTGATACCATCACATTATATTTGAATATACTCTGATGATATCAAATAGTAAGTCGATAGTTTCTTCATTAAATAACTGATTCTTCCTCTTTGATACCATCAAAGTTTAATATACTTTGGTGGTATCAATGAATAACTGAGCAGTGTTTTCATTGAGGTTTGCTTTAGTCCTTCAATGAGATTACTCAATCATCCATGATACCATTATGGTGTATACCTACATACTGTTGTGGTACCATTGAGGTATGTTTCAATTCTTCAATATTTTGATTTAAAAATAGTTTTAAAAAGAGTCATAATTTAGAGACAACTTTTCTAAAATTTGCAAAAAGAGGAAAAAATGTAAAAATTATTTTCTACTAATTTAGAGTTTAATAAATAGGATTGTGATTTTAATAATTTTCTCTTAATTATTTTTTATTTATTTCTTAAAAGAGAGTTCAATCTTATATGATACCGATAGGGTATCAATATACCAACGGAATATCACAGAGGATTAAGTTCAATCATATATGATACCAATATGGTATCAATATACCGACGGATTATCACAAAGAATATTTTCTCTACTAATTTAGAGCTCCATAAATAAGATTGTGACTTTACTAATTTTCTCTTAATTGTTTCTTATTTATTTTTGAAAAAAAAGAGTCCAATCTTATATGATAGGGTATCAATATATCGACGGAGTATTACAGAGGATTAAGCTCAGTCCTACATGATACCAATATAGTATCAATATACCGATGGAGTATCACATATGATTAATTCATAGTAGTGATACTAACATCATGCGCGAAATAAGAAAAAAAAAGTGAGATAAGTGAGTAAATAGTTTGAGTCATGAGTAAATAATTTCACAATTCGGTCTATTTTAGGTAGTTTTCTCTTTCGTCTTCTAACTCCTACTTTGGTTCTTGTTAGTAATATTCATCAAATGTCACTATTTCATGTACCGTAAATCTTCTTCCTCCAACTTGTCCTTTTTTTTGGCTACATCTTCCAACTTTTATTTTTGAGGTATTCTAATTTTTTTTAGATAGAGTAATATTTATTTTTATTATTAAATTCATTGTTATAAAAACAATTACTCCTAGTTTTAAGTTGTATACACTCTATCTCACTTATATAGATGTTGTATCTCACGATATATTTTTTCTTACTCTCTCGCTCACCTCTTTCCTCTCTCTTTTATCAGTCATCTCTCGCCTCTCTTGTCTATCTTCCTCTTTGTATCCGTCCCCTTTGTATCCGTGTTTTAGAATTTCAATATTTAATACATATATGTATCTTATCAGAAGTGCACAAGAGTATTTGTGTTTTCTACACTTTTTGTACCAATGTGTATCGGTTTTCATAGCATACATGTATCAACATGTTAGTAATATACAATGTATTTGTGTTTCACCATTTCATTTAGAAGAAGCTATGAACTATAATTATTCAGTATCAAATATACACTGATATATATCAATTAAAAATTCATTTTTGGAATCTAGAAAATGACCACGAATAGAAGTATAATAAGTACATGCACCCTAAACATTTTCATTATTAATCTACTAGTTAGAAACATGTGATGAGGAAGAGCACAAATTAAACTTCTTCAAATAAAAGGGATTAAATCAAACAACTAGCTACTTCAAATTCCAATTTCCTCATGATGCAATGAATGTTGCTTGCTTAATTATTTAATTTAAGTACTATTTTAGAAGACAATGATCTATCTATCCTGGATTCTTGGCAATTAATTCCACTATTATTTTCACTATATTTTTTCCTGTTCCAATGTATGTAGTCACTAGACAGTGAAATTGCAAGTAGCTAGATTTTGACCAAATGTTTCAATAATCTCAGAAATACTCATGAAAGATTACTTTGTATTCCAGCTTGTCCATGTTTATTGACCCTTCCTTCATAGATATATAAAGACAAGAAATTTATAGATTGACAACAATATCTTATGGTTTATTTGGTATGGAACTAATTAAAGACCAAAATAATCCAACCATGATATATTTGGAATAAACAAATTGAAGCTTAAATGGTAATCTAGATTATTATTTGTTTCACTCTGAAGTAGAGCTTACAAGAAGGGAGCCATAGTTATACCTGTCAAGTTTTGGTCACATGTCAATAACTTTGATCAAGACATAACTTAATTACGAAGAGTCAGAAACAATACAATCCTCTAACTTTATGTTAATTATTGATAGTAATCATTGTTTTCATTATCAATTGTCTTTAGTTAGTTTTGTTGTAAAGTTAGTAAGTTTTATTTGAATTATTACTTGTATCAATATCTATGAAGATGATCTTTATACAATATGATGTTTGACTAGCAAAACACACCATATATAATATATTGTGTGCTAATCAGAGATATTATTCTTTTGATAAATTATATTACTCTATCTTTTATGTATTATAAAGAACAAAGCAATAACACGACTTACTCTTAATTTTCTATGGTATTTATATTTCGAAATTTGTTTTTTCAGTAAAATAAAATCTCATCATAAGTCTTTGTTATTGTCATCTTATAACACTATTTTATTAATTAAATTTTGCACTATCTCGAAATTCCGATCCTTACAATAATAAAAATATTATTTAATTCAAATGATTAGGGAGCCAGGTACCATATTTGACTAAATTAGAGTCATAGGAGATCATATATGGCTCACACTAATGAATTAATTAAGTAATTATTGGTTGTTATTTATACTTAATTACTTATAATACATGGTACTCAACTCTATTACGCTAACTAACGACATATGCATATTGATTAGCAATTTGTTAGAAATGTTTAATATGTGCAATATTTTTTAAGGCCATTCAAAAAGATCTAGATAATTATTATAGATTTAGTTGTTACTTGTTTATATACTCTTTTTCTGTAAAGTGGCTTGTACGTACTGGTATAGGGGAAATGGAGAATGTTTTGGCCTGAATGAAATAAAATTATAGTCTAATGATTATTTTAGATTCACCAATTTAAATTTTTTAATGTTGTTGTTTTTGTTAACAAGGGAAAACATAAAACATAATCTAGTACCTTTAATTTGTTATTTTTGCTAATAAAGGAGATACCACCACATCGCTATCTTTCGGGTGGGTGTACGAGGTAAATTATGTTCTAGTGTAATAGCCCACAAATCATATGTATAGAAAAGGTAAACTGCACTTGACATCTTCCTTCCGTGTGACGAGCTCAAGTGAAACATGAAGGGGGCTTCAAAATCGAACCTGAGGTCCTCATTTGGGAGATCACTGCTCAACCAACTCGGTCATTCTTACAAGTTATTTAATTTTTTAATGTTCGATGATTTTATATATTTTCTTGCAGACAATTGTGGTATTTAATTGTCCAAAAAACTTACTAGGTACACAGAAAGAACTCCAAAAAATTAACTTCTCAAAAAAGTATTACTTACTTTTTGTTAAATTAAAAGAGAGTATGTTGGGTTATTTAATTAACTTTTCTCACGTAAAACAAACATTTTCTGGGTTCTTTCGTTTCAACAAAGAGGTAGTCATAACATTTTCTAGGCGATTGAATTATTTGAATAACACTGTTTTTTAATTCCTTCTCACATTTTTTGAGATCTCATCAAATAAATATATATATGTCGCCGACAAATATATAATATATGTATAGTTTATGTATAATATGTGTATAATCTTGTATAATTTGTATATAATTAATTTATCCTGCTCAAACAAGTAAACAATTAATTCTCTTTTTTTTTTTTGGAGTGAATTACTCCATATAATTGATGGATAAATGTTTAAAAAGTACCGTCAATGGTTAACACAAAATCCAAAATTATGTTCTTGATCAGAGGGTATATAAATCAAGAACATATATTTGGATTTTGTGTATTTTATTTAATATTTGATCATATAAATGTATCAATAGACTATAGTGCTTACCCATCAATAATTATTATTTTTCCTGTGTATCCCATCAATGATTAACTTTAATATTCGGACAATCAGAAAAAAATCAACGGTGTACCAAATATGGTAAAGTGTTAAATTGCCATCTGAATTATTATCATTTATCACTATAATTCTCTCTTTTTCTTTATTTCCTTCTAGGCAAGTTTTTCTATGTATATTGCTATCAACTATTTTTTTTTGCTTCATATTTTTCATGCAAATCTACTTGAAAGACTTTTTACTGACGGATGGTCTATCAGAAACATTTTCTCTATCCTCAATTTATGTACATTTTACCCTCCCAACCCACTTCTGTGATTACAATGAGTATGTTATTGTAAAATACTGTCTTCATTTCATTTTGCTTGGCCTCTATAACTAAGATGTTTCATTCTACTTGGCTCTATAACAAAAATAGTTGTTTAATTTTACTTGTCATTTTAGCAAATCAAGAGAGTTTTATTATTATTATTGCTAATATTATTGTATTAAATAACTACATGAAATAGTAATGCGTAATCAAAATTAGAGTTTCAAAACATTATTAATAAGATTACTTTAGTCTAATAAACCTCTAGTTAAAGCTTTTTAAAGGAATTTGTTAGGTCAGTAAAGGTCAAGTAACATGAAACGGAAAGAGTAGCCAAGTTTTACTTTAGCAATACCTTGGCATTAATTTATTAATACTGTAGTAAATTAGGGGTTTGCTATTCTTCTTTTCCACAATAAAAGTCATCAATGTTCCTTTGCCCTCAAACAACGCCTGCAAATTAGTGCAAATTACTTTATTAATAAGATTGCTTACATGTAAAATTATGACGTGTTTAACTATAATAATAATAATAATAATAATTTTAAAAAGTCAAAGGCTCAGGACGGCAAGATAAGCTGTATAGTCAACACATGATTAACTGTGAAAATTAGTCAACATAATTAACCGTTTTAGTCGGTAGTCGGTGAAAAAGAAAAGTAGTTAGTTAGAGTTATACTGATATTAATAGAATGTAAAAATTAGCTTTGAGATAATTTATGAATATTTTATGTAGATATATTAATCATGCATGAATTAATTATTTCATCTTATATCATGTATAAATTGTAATATAAAATCTCTCATAAGTTATGTTTATATTATTTTTTATATATAAATAATTTATCTTATTTATCTTTAATTAGTGAGTTACCAATCTTGATATTACTTATGTAGAATTTATTTAATACCTGTATAACTCATTTATAAATCAGCTACCAGACGATTCCTAACTAATAGGATGTTGCGTTAAAGAGTTAGTACTAATTATAGAATTTAATAACCTTTTTTTAACAAAGATTATAACGAAAAGTTCGTCAAACAAATTAAAACGAAGATAGTAAAGTTAAAATATATATTTATAATATATCATCACTAGCTACGTATAATGCTTCTGTTGTGGGAGATCGCAATGCCTCACAAAGAACATTGACCTTGTTTTAAAGTAAAAAACAATTAATATCGTGTCACCGGCCATTTAATTAACGTACTCTTAACTGCTAAAATATAATATTGCTTTTAATTTGTTGTTTATTTTTAGGGAGAATATTATTGGCTATAAAAAGGGTGTTTGTGAATATTTTCTAGACCACCAAACTGCTACAATTGCTGTTATTCTCTATATATTCTCTAATTAATCTCTTTTTTTGTGTGTGTTTAATTTGTTACTTAACAATGACTACTATCCCGGTTATTGATTTTTCAAAACTTTATGGAGAGGAAAGAGCCCAAACTTTGGCTCAAATTTCCAAAGGTTGTGAAGAATGGGGATTCTTTCAGGTATATATATTTATTTTTTTGCAATTTATATATTTTTATTGTGAAAGTTTAATTTATGCATGGATATTTAAAATCAAATATGGCTTGTGTTTCTATCGGTAGTCACCCAAGAGTCAAAATTATATAAAGGGGTAATCATGGTGTACACATATCTGACAAAATAATCTTGCACCTAACGTAATACCAAAAAATAACTTGGAATGATTGTCCAAGATCATATAAGAAGATCACTCAACATATTAATCACCGATGTGAGACTTGATGACCTCATCCATGAATATCAGACTTAATTGATAGTAAAAAGTGGTCTATATCATATTCAAAATTCTTCTTTTCTTTGCATATATATCTCAAAGCCTTGATAAAAAAAAGAAGGGTAATACTCTAGTCAATGTAAAACTAGTCAATTGAGAATATATCCTTAGTGTGATGACATATATTATAATATATAGTATTAAATCTCAAGGTAATTAAGTGGGATAATTTTGTGTATGCAGTTGGTGAATCATGGGATTCCAGTGGAGTTATTAGAAAGGGTGAAGAAGGTGGGTGGAGAATGTTTTAAGTTGGAAAGAGAAGAGGTATTCAACAAGTCAAGAGCAGTCAATTTGCTTAATGAGTTTGTGGAAAGCAATAAAAATGGCAAAGTTGAAAATGTGGATTGGGAAGATGTATTCCTTCTAACTGATGATAATCATAATCAATGGCCCTCCAACACTCCTCAATTCAAGTAAATTTTCTACACATTACCTACCTATATATATATATATATATATATGCATATCACAAGTCTCAATTTTGTTATATATTCAACGAACTTTTGAACATAAAAAATGTGAAATTTGAAAAATGAATTTAAAATTCATGATGTGTTTAGACATGAATATAACTTGAGAAGATCTTGAATTTTTATGAGTGATTTGAAGCGAAATTTTGAAAACGGGTTTTTTGAGTATTCCGAAATCAAGAATCTTCCAAAATTCAACTTCAAGTATTGAATTCCAAATAATTATAATAACAATTCTATACATTCAAACATATTTAATTTCGGAATATTAATTCTAAAAAAAGTGAAAATTATCCATGATTAAAGTATTCTATACATTCAAACTTTTTTTTGGTCACGTTAAAGTATTACTCTCTATAACAATAAAATCACCTTGATGTGTAAGTTTTATATTTGTAACATGTAAAAACTTAATTAATTAAATCAGCGTAATAAAATAATTCTGAAATTAATTTTACTATCTGAATTATTACTTCATTTCATTTATATTGATCAATTTAAAATATATTCATATATGATTTTTATAAAATAATAGGGAAACAATGAAAGAGTATAGATCAGAGGTGAAAAAGCTAGCAGAAAGAGTGATGGAAGTAATGGATGAAAATTTAGGTTTATCAAAAGGTCACATCAAGAAAGCCTTCAATAACAATAATAATGGTGCATTTTTTGGTACAAAAGTGAGCCATTACCCACCATGTCCACATCCAGAAAAGGTGAATGGTCTAAGAGCTCACACTGATGCTGGTGGTGTCATTTTGCTCTTTCAAGATGATCAAGTCGATGGTCTTCAAATCCTTAAAGACGGACAATGGATCGATGTACCTCCTATCCCCAACGCCATTGTGATCAACACAGGTGCGTGACCATCCTTCATTTGTCAGATTTTAACTTGACATGTATTATACGTGCATAATCATGTCATTTATAAGATAATAATAATGAATAGTTCTTTTGATCACATTTAATTTCTTGTCGTATTTTTCAAAAATAGTTATTTCAAAATGACATGTTATTTTAAAAAAATTGAAAAAAAGAAATAACTATTCCTTATAATTTATCCTCAACGTTTATAGATTGATCAATATATATATATATATAACAAGTATATAAATAGTTTTTTTAAAATTGGTAACCTAGTAAAAATAGTAAATAACGTAACGTAACATGTCATTGGAGGTTAAACTATATACGCATAGTATATGATAAATCTTTACTAAAATCCATTTTACATATTTATCATATATACATGCATGGACGTCAATTCCAATGAAATTTGAGTTTATTCAAATTCGTTAATTTTAGCTCAAATTCTGTAGGTGATCAAATCGAAGTGCTTAGCAATGGGAAATACAAGAGTGTTTGGCACCGTGTCTTGTCAAAACCAGATGGGAATAGGAGATCCATTGCTTCATTCTATAATCCTTCATTGAAAGCCACTATTTCTCCAGCACCAGAGCTACTAATTTTGGAGGAAAAAAAAGTGGATCAATTAATTGCTACTTATCCAACTTTTGTGTTTGGGAATTACATGAATGTTTATAATGAGCAAAAGTTCCTTCCTAAAGAACCAAGGTTTCAAGCTGTGGCTGCAATCTGAACTAGTTTTTTAATATAATTATGCATGCCTACCACCTTCTTTTCATTCAGTTTTTAGATTAAATAAAGGTAGTATGTATAATTAGTTTTTGTATCTGCTCTTTATTTAAAATAAATCTGTCCATTCTTGTCTTTGTAAATTTGTTTCTGATTCGAGTCTGGGTATGAAATCACCTCTTTTAAGGAGCGCTAGATTAATTATCTTCCAGTGTGAACTTTCTTATCGAATTCAAATTTTATTGGCCTCAATACAAGTATAGGGCACCGTGGGTGAGAAATGAAAAATTTTCTTAACCTCTATAGACTTGTTGACGTAAATAACCACCCACCAAATAATAGCCAACACATGTGTATTTTTTTTTTTTTGGTATATTAACAACTTATACAAAAAAGTTTCAATAACAAGTTTGATGTTAAAAAATTAAAACAAAAAATGACAAAGCATATACCACATTTTAATCAGGTAAGCTTCAACAGACTCTAGATGAAGTTGCATCGTTAAGGACGATGACCAAGAAGCAGAAATATCTCAGACAAATGTGCAAAGATTGAAACTTTATAATTAACCATGTGAAAATGGCACTGTACAAATTTCTTACTTTGAAAAATAAGGTATAACCTAACTGCATAAATCACAGCCAGATGCAGAGTAAAATATAACCGTATAGACTCTTAGTATATTAGTTATTTTTCTCTTACATGTATGACTGTACACTAATTTACATGAACGAGAAGAGGATTAATCTTTGATAGTCTCAGAGTGCTTTCTGCTCTAGTCTATCGTTCCAATTTAGACAACGAACCAAGCTATGAAACCAATCACCTGTCTGATCAGACTTGTTAACTGTAGGTAGTGGATGCTCGCTCATATATATGCGAACAGAATCTCCTCTTGAGAGTTGTTGCCTTCTCTTCCCATCAAAAGAGACCCAAGCATTGCTACGTGCGTCCTCTGGTATCTGTTAATATGTGAAAAAAACATATACATTCTTAGAGAGTGATAAAATGAGAGAAGCAATGAATCTGGAATAGACAATTTATAGGCTATGATCTTCCCACAAATGAGATCTCACTGAAATACTTGAACAGTGTCATGATGTAGATATCAACTGATGATATGTGCAGTTTGGACATGTATTATTAAGGAACTAATCCATTTAGTTGTGATCTAAAATGGTAACCATGGTGTCCTCGACTAATTCCATGGGAGCACCCTTCACATAGTAATGGCTCCTTGACCAAGAGTATATGCTTCCCATCACAATTTAGTGGAAGTCTTTGGTACATGTATCCGGCCAGTAACTGAACGCTGGTATCTCTGTCTCGGCCTCGTCTGCACCACTACATGGAACTATAATTACCAGCAGCCCCTTTCTCAACATAATTTGTATTTGGCTGTTAGATTCATCCAACCAAAATCATACTTCGCAGATTATTATATTAGAGCTTCTCTCACCTTTCTCTCTTTGACAGCATCCTCAACTTTATAATACTAAGCTATCTTTCCCAGTTCAGCAGTACTTATATCTGACATCTATGCAGCTTCTAGTTCAAGATCCTCTAGTAGAGCAAAATTTGTTGGGCTAACTAGGCCCAGTTGCGCTATCTTACGAGAATAACTAGTGGTCCTTTGCTATTGTCACTACTAGTACCTAACTCTATAGGCTCGACATTTTTGCAAACACCAATCCTTGCTTAATAGGGCAATCCAAAAAGGAGAACGAGAACAGCTGACTACTGTTAAAAGTCAGACTAAGAATACAGATCATATGATTGAAAACTGCCGCTACATACTCTCCCATGCTTGCAGGTCTGACTGGTACTTTCTTTCCACCAGCTGCTTCGATCAATGTTAAGGCTGCTACACCCACATCTCCTACAAAAGCAGCTCTAATGCCTTTGCACTGAACTTGGCAACTATATGGGCATTGGTCGCATCTTCAATAATGAAACTACTACCATGTGTGGAGGTTTGCATCACTAAACACAGCTGTTCGTTTTGCCCAGCATCTATTAAAATTTGATTTTCATCCGTACGGTCCAACAATAAGCATTCGGCTAACAAATAATAGTTTAATTCACATGATATATGGAACTAAATTATTTCATCCCACACACTAAGCTTTATGAGTTAGACTATAGAAGATATCCCAATAGTTCTCGTTCACTAGGGCACAATAAATACAAGCTTAGAACTGAGCCCATTCTGATTAATGTGCAATGAGTGATGCTACTAAACCCTAAATGTGATGCCGAGGAGATTCTCAAAGTGAAACCTTGAACACCATTCTCTAGAAACCCTTGTCAGCTATGTTATTATTTCTAAAGATTCTTGTTCTCAGCCTTTTCCCGCCTCAAAAGCAGTACTCCTCCCTAACCAATAATAGAATCAACCGAACCACAACCATTTTGAACCAGTTTAGCCATATTTCTGAATTTAAAACACCTTTAGACCTCCCCACAGCAACAAACCAACAACCATATTATGAAAAGAGAATGTTTGCTAGTTAACTGCATCTTTTTCTCAAGCGGTGTCCAAGCCAGCTTGCACGCACCTCAACTAATTCTACAGGGCACCTGCCACATCCCACCGTATAGGTACCGGGTAACACTATCCACCAAGGCTAGGATAGATGAGAAGAAATCACTCAGTGTTTTTGGCTCCTCTGAGAATATTCTCAACCTGAGACCTCATTGGTCTCAACATGCTTCATTGACCACTAGGACACACCCTTGGATGCACTAGTTAACCACACCTTATGAAGATACAACAATTTTAGCTGATATAGAGCTTAGATTTAAGAGCTTCTCATTCACGGGTGTAACACCTAAGGAAGACCTGAACAAACCACATACTTTGTTCTATATGGCTCTCAAAAACATTTTAACCAAACTCTTTGTTCTATACTTTGCAACATTGGTCTCCAGATCTAGCCTAATGACTTTGAGGAAAAGAGTATCCATATACAAAATATCATGAAGTTTTTATCTAATTACAACATACAATGCCCTAGAATGAAATTCAGCACCCTAAGTCCTCACCTGATGCAAGACTCTTGAACTAATGATAAATTTAACATGATGTACTTCTTTCATCCCAAGAGTTATACCAATCTGAAAAAACTATTTTATATTAGGCGGCCCTGGATAAGTGTATTTAGATCTTTTTATCAGGGAAAATTACTTTTAGATGTCGCTTAGTTATTAATATATCAAAGAAAAGGCCAAGACAGTTAAGAATACACAGGAACTACATATTTTTCTACCCTTTTATATGTGTTAGTGATTACATATTTCCAGACCATCATCGTATACAAATAAATGAAGCTGAGGGATAAGATTAGCAGCACTAAAGAAAGAATAAAGCTCTTAACCTCTTCCATTTTAGATGGGAGATACTGTCAACTGTATAAAGTTTTTAGTTAGGAAATGACAGGCATTAGCATAAACTAGTCATACTTTTTTTCTTTGGAAAGTAAACTAGTAATGAGAATCTTTTCCAGTAATCATAAAATACATATTAAGACAGTCACCTTTAGTTCTAGTTTTGCAGAATCTGGAAGTATGACAGGCCTAAATGAGAGAGAATGTGGACAAATTGGTGTAAAGAGCATGCATGGGACATTAGGATGCACCTGCATGACATAAATTTCCCTGTCAAATAATGTTCACGCATTCAATAGGTGAAGGCAAAATAATTAATAATTGTTGGCAGGATGAAGAACGGTTTCAAGGAGTCAGATTTCATCACCAATAAGATCAACAGCAAGTCAGTAATTTCCAAAAAATTCTTTTCATGAGTAGATCCTTAAGAACATTGTGTGTCAGAATCAAATTGAAGGTGCAAAACCCATCTTTTCACAAAATTGTAACTTCAAGTTTTTGTTATTAGAAAAAGAACAGCAAAATACAATGTTTACACAGAATGAAAACATGTTCAGATATGTAATTTGTAACTCAAGTGGTCTGACAAAGCTCAGTTAATACACAATAGGATTTTCCAAAATTGCTGCTTTTGATGCCTAACAGAAATCCCTCTTTGGAATCATTTACTATAAAAGGGAGATACCTACTCATTTATTTGCTTTAATGTATGACAAGTGTTATCAACCCAACTTTGTCAACAATTCTTAAAAGTCATACTTGCAAAGTGAATGTACTTTACAACGAAGTGCACGGTGTCCTTTCTATTTTTCATGTTTTCAATCTTCGTCTTTTCCTTGCCTTTATTAGGGGGCGAGGGAGCTTAGTGGGTGTGGTATGCCCTCCCTAGCATTTATTGCTGCCACATCAAACTGCTCGAGCTATAAGCATCAACCTTCTGATATGAGTTTAAGGGCTTTCACTATTTTTTGATCGTTAGGACTTTAACTTTTAACTTGGTCTATAGATTCTAATGCAGTATTCACTTGTGACATTTCACAATATATATTCATAAGTGATTGTCTCCGAAGTACCATGGAACCCCCAGCAGCTGTTGAGTAAGCTGTACTTCCAGTTGGAGTGGCCACAATGACACCATCACCTTGCACCTGCCAAACAAAATAAGGCAGTATGACAAGATTATTCTTTCATCTCTTGCTCATTAATTCAGCAGTGCACTTGTTGGATCCACTTCTTTTTTTCTAGAAGAAATGTGATCTAAAATATTAAAACAGAATCCCTCTCTAAATCCTTTGTCAGGGAAAATTGTGGTTAAGAATATAAACCGCACCTTGGTTATGAGGCGGTCATGTTCATAACACTCTATTTTTGACAGGTATGGATTAGAACCACGATCAACTACAACTTCATTTAGGACATCAAACACCTTTCCAGGCATTGCTTTCCTGCTTCGGAATATCTCACATCGGAGACGCATCCTTAGGGTTATATACACACCATCTAGAGTGTTGTTTCCATGGATGACTTTTCTAAGATCCTTCTTATAATCTTCAAACTGTATGAATTGATGACAAGAAGCAAAAGATCAGTATTTATAGATAATAAATAAAAGCTTAACATTTAAGTTGAGAGGCATACTGGATGGGAAGTGAGAAATCCAAGGGATCCTAGGTTAAATGAGATGACGGGTGGGACAGCACCTCGAAATATATTTGATGCATGGAGTATCACACCATCTCCTCCCAAACACGCAACAAAATCCACCCTCTCATGAAGATCGCTGCATTTGGTACATCAGGCAAGGTCACACCTCTCTGTGAAGTAATAAGCACACAGAGGGAACACAAATGAAAAGAACAATGCTTTTGCACGTACAGTTATGAATCATCCCACCTGGTATCTTGACTATAGAAAGTCTGAACAAACCCAAAGCCTGGGATTCTTGCAAAAATATCATGCACCTCAGGTTCAACAAGAACAGTCATCTTCTCTTGGGAATACAAAAAAGAAGCAGCCTTCAGGGAGAAAAGAAATGGAAAAGGAGAAAGAGTGTTAGGAATTCTGTTTATTAAGAGAGTGTTAAAACCTATGAGTATATGTGAATGAATGTCAGAGAACAGTTGCAAATGGAAATGTAAACATTTGAAAGAGAACTTTTAAGCGCATAGTTTCCAGCTTATAAGAAAGTTGACATGTTAGAGGTTATAAGACTTCAATTAAGTTCAGAACATAAAATTCATCAAACTGACCCTCAAGGTTCTTTTAAATGGAATGGACAGATGGAACTCATAACAGGCTAGATAATAACTTGAGATTCACATTGATGAAAGATCGCAGCATCCAACCAATTGACCAAGTAGACTGGCATATTTAAAGTCTGCTAGTAGGAGGGGAAGGAAAATCAGAGGTAAAGACAAACCACCAAATCAAGAAGAGAAAACTAAATGATCACATTTTCCTTTCCTCCAGTTGGTTGATGGATGGAGATTCTAATGAGATAAACAGAGTGACAATCAAATATACTCGCAATTATTCACAATCACTTTACATGTTTGAGCAGCCTTTGCAACATACTAACAAAATCATACAGACAGATATGGCTACATGTTTGAGCGTACTTTGTATTCATACCAGCCACAACATAGTCTGATCGCAGCCTCAGGTATGATGAGTATCTTACCATGCTTGATTATGCTTCCTTCACGGTAATTTCCAAGGTGTTCTATAACTACACAGATTACCTTTTTAACTTATGAGCTCCCCTCCCAATCCATCAACCAAAAGTGAATCAAATGTCATTACCCAAATTTGCACATCCCCCTGTTGGACATTTGTTTTATAATCTCTCATACCCCACGGGAACAAGAATAAAATGTCATCACTCTCATGTCGGGAGCTGATTACTTTCTTCTTCTTTTTTTGGTGGGAAAATTCATGACAGGAGCTGATCTTATGTCCTCAATGCAATCCCAAACCAAATGAATCCAATGAATATGCAATTTCTCCTGTTTCCTCATGAACTTTATGCAATCCTTCCTCTCAATTACTCACAATTTGAAAGAAAAAAAAAACAGTATGAGCAACACAAGTATATTTTCTAACTTCAATTATTCACAATTTGAATTTTCGTGAAAGGAGGATTACAGCTTAACATTTCCACATCAGTTCCCATAAATAGGATTACAGCAAACATTGGAAACGAAGAAAATACAAATGAAAAGATTTGATAGTAATGCTAGTTCTTGCCTTGTCCATGGCGCTTAAGATCCTGAGTGGCCTAGTGAACCAATTTGCGACATATGTTTATTGCAGATGCATACTAAGCTTTGACATAAGCAACAGTAATGATGGAATTTTTAGAGCACTTATTTACTTTCATCTAGTTTAATAGAAGATGAAAATTCTTTTATGTCTTTCTAGGACATGGAAAATTTCATCTATCATTTAACTTTTAGCAAAAATGGAAACCATATAAGAAATACTTAAAAAATGTTTTCACCACTTAAGAGAAGTACTAGATTTCCTCTCTTTTGTACTTCATGATAGAGAAATCTTTTTCCTCCTTTCCTTGGTTAAGGTGGTAAAAAGTTTACTAAGTTGGATAATTGCACTAAGATCTACGCTATCTTCTTTATCAATGATAAGGCATCCGCTCACTTAAAACGTTCCTCAGAGCTTGAAAGAAGTGAAGAATGAAGAGAGATAATATGCAGCAGTAGTAAATGAAAATCACAAGGTAAAAATTCAACTAAATTAATGAGAACTGTGCAGAGAACCTCTTTAGCTTCTTCCATGAGTTCGTGTCCCAGTTTCTTCAACAGCAATACAGTCTTCGGTGGGGATTTCCACAAAAGCATCTGCTGCTGGGTGCTAGGATGAGTGAACGCCAAGGAAGATTCTGTTACCTTTTCTCTGGTGCACGAATACCCATCTGTACGAACCAAGAACATCTCTGCCTTCCTTCTTGACTGTACTCTTACGACACCAGTGGCAGAAGCACACATATTTCCTTCAATCTGCTCCAAGTTATCTTCCAGTGAAGGTGTGGTGACCTCAATATTTCTACTCTCTGCGGTAGTGACTCTAGAGTCAGCAATACATTCTAACTCATTTCTTGCATCAACAGTACCAGTATTTTTTATTGAGGTTTGCACTTTCCCATTGCTGCTTCCATTCAAAATTGGAGTCGCACAGCCATTTTGACCAGCATACATGTCTGTATTCGAAGTGGAAGTTGAAGGGTCAGTAATTAAGAGTTTATCAGAAGATGATCCATTTAAATCTTCTGATTCCATCGCTCTTGTCGCACTGTACGTGCTTGGGGTTTCATTTCCTTTCGGTACTCTCTTGTAGTTATATCTTGAAGCAGAAAGCACCTCCAATCTTTTCCTTTCATGAGTAAAATATGCTGCTGGTGAAACCTTTCTACTTTTGAAAAATGTGGACATATCTTTTCTGGAGAAGACATTAGAGGGAGGCAGCTGAGTATTGAGTGGGTTCACATTGATGTAGGATGCTGCTCCACTGTCGGATGCTAGCACTGTGCTTTCCTGATTGGACGAAACAATTTCATCTCCTTCGTTCTTGCCTAGGTCCGTAGCTTCAGAAATGTGCTTGATATCTTCCGCAGCAGAATTTATGTCATCTGATCTTGTAGGAAGCGACCCATCATGATTATCAGAGGCAGAGTTGACTTCATCAGTAACGTTTGTACCATCTTCCGGCCTAGGTGACATAAATGTTTCTTCAATTCCTCTAGCATCATGTGATGAGTTCTCAATCGAGTCCATGGCCTTATATGTACTGGCTACAACATGTGGTGTGTAGCGAGTAACATATTGCCTCCATCTAGAGACCATAGCTGATGTCCTCTTAATTCCTTCTTTACTGTGGAGATATATGGGCTTTTGGTTTAAATCAGAGACCAGTGCTGCAAACTTTTCAACCTGCTCCACTGAAGGTGATATACCAACTTCAACAGGTAGATTAACTAATTCAATATCCCCTGACAATATGGCTTCATCTAGCACTTTCTCATAGAAGATATCTTTTACAACCTCAGCTCTGAGATCTACAATGGTTTTGAACCCTCTCTCCAACAACCATCTGAGACCTTCATCAGTTACCTGGCCACCTATCCAGAAAGCAGCCTCAGAAGTTGCAGACTGAGTCTCTTCTTTTGATGTTGACAAATAAACAGGACTAAAGTTAGCAAACAGTGAATGGCTGGGGTTCTTTTCCCCACGAGGAAATCCGGCATCATAACATACATTCTTCAGTCTTTGAAGTGTTTGCCACACAACAATGCTGCGAGGATCATCAGGTGTCAAATAGTTTTCAAGAGCAACATGCAAGCTCTCGCAGTACCTCTTCATTTCACCTCTGAAAATAGCAAGTGGAGGAAGCATATCATCCATCATATGCACATCAACATCTTGAAATAAGTTCATAATCGATGATCTCCCAGAAATTACTTCTTCCCTTCCTTTGTTTAGAAGACATACCATGCATCCTAGAACAGAAACTAGTTTATCTTCCAGTATTGATTTATCATCTGACGGTACATCATATGAGACATTACATTCTCCAGTTAGTGGATTGCATAGGGTGTCCATTAATGAATTATGAAGTTGTTCAGCAGCCCGAAAGATTCTACAGTAAGCCTCTATCTCAGCAATATCCCCAGGTAGTGGACCAATCCGGGAAAACTGTGAAGTATCACTGGCCTATACATTTTGAAATTTAGTGGGAAAATAAATATCAGGCAGTATCTAGTTTTCAACGCACAGCAGTCAAGAAAAAACTGATAATTAGAATCTCTGTTTTCTTTTTCATGATGGTGCTGTCTGCACAAAACTGATACTTAGATGATGATGAACTAGTTTCCGGATCAATTAAAAGATCTATGTGAAAAGAAAATGTAGAACTTTTATCATGAGGATGTCTTATCTAATCAATGAACAGAAGGGATAAAATGGAAATAATAAGGCAGTTGAAAGGTCAAGTGGACATGATGGATAAAGTCGAGGTATTTCGAATTGTTTGTTGACGTGGATAATGTCACGTAAAACCCCCGAAATTATCTCAATATGCCTTTTGACATATAGGAGTTAATTGAGTTGCAATATATTTCTCTTTCCATCTAGGAGTGGAAACCCCGTATTTTACATATCCACACAAGTAAGTCCTTAGGTTTCTAAATTGGTTTAAAAAGTACTCTCAATCATAGCAATTTCCCTCAGACTAGTTCTATAAAAATCCAAGCTATTCTGATATGCTTGGATGGTAGAATTCCTCTCTTGCAATTGGATCATCGCGATTAAAGTTTGAATCTTTAATAGTCCAATAGAAAATTAATGACAGTATCTTATACCTGAATAAGTCACTCACTTTTTAATAGTCATGAGGAGAGGATCTAAACATGCCAGCTGATACAAGAAATATCCTAACTAACCCATTTTAAGCAACATTCAAGAGTTAATTTCTCATATGGTCGCTCAACTCATAGTTATTATCTCGAAAAAGTTACTTTCTCTGTTGAAAAAGATTGAAATAACAAAAGGGTAACTTTCAGATATAATAATTATTAGATACAATTCCTTATCCCAAAGCCAATTTACCTAACAAAAAAAAAAAAGCAAGAAAATTTTACCTGAGAATCCAATCCAATGTTGACGGAGAAAGCATTAGATAGCTCAGCACTGACAACAAACTTGAGACGACGATACCCAAACCCAAACCGATTCCCATTCCCCTTAATCTTTGCATAATTAAGCTGACAAAACTGAAGATGGATTCCTGTACGACCCATTTTCAAGTGGCACGGACAATAACGAAAACATGTTGCCATACCAGTTACCACCATGAACAAATTCTGTATCTGTACTAATAAATCAGTATAATGAATCAACAACCATCAATTTGTATTTCAAGATTTTGGGTTCTACTTGTGAAAAAGATTCAGATTTTTTTTGTGAAATGCAAATTCTGAAGCTAAATAGAAAATGGGTGTGAATGTATATGTGACAAAATAGGGGAATTTTGTGTGGAAATGGAAAAAAATTGTGTGGATAATAAAATGGGAGAAGGAATAATGGGACAAATTAGACTTGTGGAAATCAGTGGTGGGTTTGAGATGGTTCGAATTTGTACATCATTGTTTCCGTCTCTGATTTTCCCAAACTTGGATTTGATGTTTTTGAGTATGTGATGTAAAATAAATTGGGAATGAACAATTAGCTTGGAGAGTTTCGATTGCCAATCTATTAAGTTATTAAGATTTTCTATAAATTCAAAACTTTGGATTAAATGTCAAATTGATTTTACATTCATAATTTTATTTTATTTTATTTTTATCCTTTTTAGGGATAATACATAAATTTTCAATTGAACATTTAAACATTGTGAATCACCTAATACTTTCCTAACCTATTGAGCAAAATTATCAAAGCAGCACTTGAAAAGTTTAATGCACATGTAAACAAAAAAAGTCAAAAAAATAATAATAATTGGAGAGTAATTTGAAAAAGATTGAGGGTGTGTTTGGTATGAAGGAAAATATTTTCCATGGAAAATGTTTTCCTAGAAAATGTTTTCTTGGAAAATAAGTTGATTTTTGACTTATTTTCTCATGTTTGGTTGGTGAGTAGAAAATATTTTTCGGAAAAGATTTTTTGTGTTTGATTTATGAATGAAAAATGTTTTTGAAAAATTTCTTTTATTTTTACTAGAGTAGAAAATAATTTTTGAAATTGAAAATATTTTTTAAAAACAAACTTAATTTTTTTTTGGGGTGGGGGCTGGTAGGGGGTGGGGGGG
>NC_064289.1:19154975-19165395 GCF_019186545.1 Solanum stenotomum | reverse complement strand
GGGGGGGGGGGGTCGAGGAATTGGAGATGGAGAGAGAAATAGGGGAAGCTGGCGTTTAATTTTTGGATAGGCGTGAATAAGAGACCGTTGATGAATCACGGAGAGAAAATCAAAATGGGAAAAGGATGAATCTTTCCTCTTGCACTTACTATATAATTTGTCTAACAAAATCTAAGAAAAGTTTATTTATTTGTAGTTTACTTGTCACACGTTCTTATTTGAGTAAATACCTTTTATAAGACTAATGCCACGTGGCCTTTAATGTCCACTTTGGACAAGTACAAATTGGTAGTACTAAATTATGAAATTTAAGGAATCGTTTGGTAGAGTGTATTAGGAAATATAATGCATGTATTAGGTGTATGTATTAGTAGTATCTTGTTTGGTACATTTTTCCTGCCATGTGTATTAAGTTGTGTATTACTAATACCAAATAATTCTAGATATTAGTAATACTTAGCATTTAACACTTGCATTAAGATCAAATAATTACAAAACTACCCTCATAGCCTTTTAAAAACATTTTCTAACATTTTCTCTTTTTTTTCATTTTCTTTCTTGTCATATGTTTTTATTTTTATTTTTATTTATTTTTTAATGTCTTTTAATTTGTTGGTGTCTTAATAGACTTTATGGACTCTTAAATATATATATTTTTTAAATAATCTAATTTCAACATAATTTAATTAAAAAAATTACTATTGTGGCGATAAATTTGATTAAAAAAAAAATATTTGCCAATTTTTCACAAAAATATTTTGACTCAAATAGTACAACAATTTAATATTATTTTTGAAAAGAAGAAGAACAAGAGGAGTTAATGATGTTTTAGCAAAGAACTTTGCAGCAAGGGAGTGTAAAAATAAATAAAGTGTGAAGGATATTTTTGTAAATATATATTTTTAAATAGAAATTATGCAAGATTTGTTATTTCTAATACATCAAACCAAACAGTGTATAAGAAATAATGTTTGCATAACTAATGCAAGCATTACTGATGCACCCTATTTTGCATTATTCTTATACACTCTACCAAACGACCCATGTGGTGCAAATCTGAAATAGTCGAAATTCAGTGAGGATCGGATGGAAAATAAAAAAAGAAAAAAAATCTCTATTGTGTCTTTCTTGTTATGATCTGAGCTTCTGGTGTTTTCAAAAGAGAGAGGTGAGTGGTGACCCTTTAAATAGGTGTAAGGTGGAATTACCTCCAAGAAAAGCTCATACGCCATTGGGCTTGACCATTTGGTAGAGGCTAACTAAATGGGCTAGCCCAATAATAGTGAATTTTTTATTTGAACCAATCTAATTAGATTTAAATAGGCAAAATTACAAAAATGCACACCTTTTATTTCACTTATTTCCATTATCCCTTATTACTTTTAAAAATCTCCAAAATCTCATATTTTTCTCTTAAGTCAAAACTTCCAGATACAAAAATTTCTACACTAAAAATCAGAGTTTACCACTTCTTTACTTCTCTCCTTAATCTTCTCCCATTATCTAGACAGTTAATTTCTCCATCAGTTTTCAAAATCAAGTCTCTCTTTGTCAAACATACTCTAGTTAATTTCGGTACTTTCTCTTCTCTTGAAATCCTTTTTCGATTTTATTGTTCATTTGTTTGTTCTTCTCTAACTGTTGAATGACATGGATGATTCACCATCAACTAATCGGATTTATGACTATGAAGATATTGGTTGGGCGGAGAACAGATCCAAAAGGCTCCACGATCCATTGTTAATGGCGAATGTAAAAGATGGGAAGAAGAAAAAGGATGGTGCTTCATCTTCAAAAATCCAGGTTCCTAAAATCCCTAAAAAAAGGATCGAAAATTTGCTCCTGCAATTTCTCGACCTTCATTACCTAATGTTAGGTTTTAGTTCTTCTTCTTTCTATTGTTGTAATGTTTTTGGTTAGTTAATCAATTGATGATACAAAAATGAACAAAGTTAGATCTCGTATTTGTGGTAAACTCTGGTTTCTCGACCTTCATTACCTAAGGTTAGGTTTTAGTTCTTCTTCTTTCGATTGCTATAATGTTTTTGGTTAGTTAATCAATTGATGATACAAAAATGAACAAATTCAGATCTCGTATTTGTGGGTATCATGTTCACTCTACATTACAGTGTACTAATCGTTTCAGACATGCTTTTTTTGATAATGATCTTCGTTGCTAATGTATTTTAATGTATCATTATTATCTGTAATCAATTGGTACACTAACCCTAAGTAAGTCAAGTTATAATATATTTTGTTTCAACTATTATAACATTAGTAGTTATGCATCTTTCAGTAGATCTCAGTCAATAATGTATAATCCAAGTTTTGTTTATCCGTTTGTGTATCTGGTATTTGTAGTTTCATAGTAAATATTGTATCAGTTACATATGAGATACATTATTTACAAATACATTATTTTTTGCATAATATTTTGTTATTTTTTGGATCATTACAGTCTATAAAGTATGTTATCAAACAAATCTCAACCCATTGTTTGAAGTTTGGTCCAACATACAACAATGATTTTGTAGAAGATTTGAAAAAGTACATGAATGTCGAGGTTGTCGAGTTGTTTACAAATTTAATTTTTGGGCCATATATCGACATTCATACCTGCAACTATCAGGGTCAACTATCAAAATGCTTGTTTCTTCTTGAGATTAATCAGGATAATAGTAATGAGCTTCATACTCGGCATGCCAATGAAAATATTTTGCGCTTCACTATAAAGGAATTTGCAATAATAACCGGATGAAATGCACTGGAAATCCCAATGACTATCAATATCTGAATTCCTCTAAGAGTAGCCTTATTCAAAAATACTTTCCTGATTTAGTAAAGTCTAATAGTGTGAGCAAGGGACGACTTGTTCAACGTTTTCTTCAAGGTAATTAGGACAACACTCAGGATGCTTTTCAAATGGGAATTCTCTTCTTCATCAACTCATTTGTTCTCTCACAACTACCTGAAACACCTATCCCTGTTAACGACTTCCTGATGGTCGAAGATGGTACATATGAACATTTTCCTTGGGACAACCTTTATCAGGTTAATGATCTCATGGAGGCAAGAGAGAACCAAAGTAAAACAGTTGTATTGTTTAAGTGGCATGCCCTATGCTCTAAATGTTTGGGTGTATGAATGTGCATCAGTTGTCAATGAGAAAATTGTTGTCAAGGAGGGAGACTACATCCCAAGGATACTAAATTGGCGAGAGGACGGCTCGAGTCTTAGTTCGAAAATTCTCTAGGGTGTTACATTTACTGAGGTATCGACCATTTTTATATATTTCAAGTTTCAATTACTTTTGGTATGCTGACTTTACAAATTTGTTTTAGAATGCATGTACCAATATACAACCGACTCGTGAGGAATTGATTGTACTTGATTAGCCGGACAATCTGATTGTCTCTCATTCCGAACATTTATGTCTACTGATAAACCTACACAAGCTATATCAGATGACATTCTTGGGTTTGAGGATTTCTCCTCTAAACCACCGGATCAGATTGTAAGGAGGAGTAGACATGTATCTGGTACATCATCTACACCCCCTCCCCGAAGAGAAGAAAGAAAGATGTTTTGATCAAAATAAAAGTATTGCAATGGAACAATCAGAGCAGTCCCCCGTGATACAAAAAGATTCATTCTCTATTCCAGATTCAGTTGATCCTTCATCTCATCCTAAAGAAAAGAAAGATTTTTCAGAAATCGAAGAAGTTAAGCGATATCTGACGTAATATGTAAGTTATTCTCATAATTATTATTGAATTCTCAATTGTTCTACAGTAAATCATTATTAACTTATTTACATATTTTCATAGGTGGACAAAAAGTTTGATGATCTTCAAGTCTTAATGAAAAATAATCACAAAGTTCTGTTGAAAGCAATCTGAAAGCTAAAACGGAAGGTAGTTGTTCTTTACTAAATTTTTACTATTTGTAAAGCTATTATTCTAATTATATTGTATTTTTTTGGCTTGAAGAAAACTGCTGCCAGATCACTTTCAATCTCAGATGAAGAGGTAATTGAAGAAGAAAATGTGAATCAACCATAAACTACTAATCAATTTGTTGAACCAAGTTCTCCAATTGATATGGAGTTTGTCAACAATGTCCTCGTTGATAACCCTGATGTAGAGGATGAAGAAAATACACATGTACATCAACATGAGGTCTTAGTGGTAAGAATTAGATACATTCATTAAAGTATTTAATATTCAATAAAGTATCTAACACCAGCTGTTACATTATTGTAATGATACAATTACGGCCAGGAATTTGTGAAACATTAATAAGTGTAGTAGTTACATTATGTTTAAACTTCAAATGTAAGATTAGTTTCAATTGTTGAATCATTATTATTTGATTGATATTCTAATCAACATAAGATGATGATACATTAAAGGATAAAAGAGGCAATGATGATGTATCAGAACCACCATCTACAGTAGATGTTTCTATTGCAGGAAATGTATCTAAGAAAGTTTTTGTAAGTTTAAGTTTATGTATATGACATAGTTTAATCATTTAATGTATCATTCATTAATGATGTAGTATAAGTTATTGATTTTGATACATTATTGTTTGAATTATTTACTATTTTTCATAGTTTGCTGATACATCAAAGGATCCACAAGCTGGTGAGGATGTATCTAATGAAGTTGTAAAGTACACGTTTATGTATAAATCTATTAGTTTATTCATCTAATGTATCATTCACAAATAATGTAGTATTTTTTCCATTTTTGATACATTAGTTTTTGACTTAAGTAGTAATATTCATATTTTGTTGATACAATTAAGGATCAAAGAGCTGGGGAGAATGTATCCAAGGAAGTTCTTGTAAGTATAATTTTGTGTATAAATTTTTTTTATCATTTGTTGTAGCTTTATAACAAAAATAATCGTGCTACTTATTAGGATGATGTAGTAGAGTTTGGCACCAAAAAAAACTGAACAATCATATGTGGTTCAAGATGTTGCTGAGAAGTCACAACATAACATCCCACTTTCAGACAAAGTTTCAATAAACATTGATACATCGGTAAATTCTAAATATTTTCTTCGATTGTTTGTTGGTTATTGAATGATACAATTTTCTTATTATTGATTTAAAAATATAGGATTATACCACATCGACATCCATTTCTGCTGGAACCCAAGAAGCTATAGATGTACTTATTGCAGGCCTTCAAACTTCTTTGTGTGTTCAACTATTGAGTGTTGTCAAGTCACATTCATTAAATGATACACATCAATCTGTACCTGACAGTAAATTACCCACGAAAATATTGGATAATGAGATGATCGTGTATCAACTATCAGAGAACCCTTTTCAACGAAATCGAATGTCATAAAAAATTCTTCAATCACCATATTTGACTGAATTTGGTTCTAGTGACAAAGGAAAACAGACAGTTGAAGAAGAAGTTCGTCCGATCTCCCCATTTGATGGATTTGATATTTCTTACCAACATCCGTCAAATTTATTGGACGAATATTCCAAGTGAATTTCTATAGGCCTCCTTAAAACTCATGCCAACAAGTGAGTAACAATTTAATATTTTCATATAGTAAAATATCATACTGTTTTCACTTGTTTAGAATTGTAATATATATGAATCTATATATAAATATATAGGAAACCAATGGATGATAAATACAGAGCCAAATGAGCTTTATTTGGATTTGAACACATGAACTTTGTAGTTGCCTTTCCCAGGGATAAAAATTGATTTTATGTCATATCTCGGTCAAAAAAATGTTGGACAAATGAGATACGATAGAAAGATACATTATTAATATATCTTCGATACATGCGTATTTTGTATCATATACATTATTTTGAAATTGTGATTGTTGTGCTTTATCATATTGTCTAACATTTTGTGTTATTTTTAATTTATGTTGCAGCACATCGATGTAATTTTGTATTACTTAAGGAAGAAGTCAAAACAACGCAGCCCTAATTAATACAGATTCATCATTGTCAACTGCTTATTCAAGACATTTATTAATGATGCACACAATAGGCACTACTGCAGCCCTCATGATGATAATTTAACTACGCAAGAGCACATGGCGCGTGGGGCTGTTGTATCTGCATTCGAGAGGTCAATTAAAAACATAATCAAAGAATTTTTCATTCCGACTGGATTACCGTGGCATCTAATTGATAATGTATACATTCCAGTGAAATCAGATGGTGAGTTCCATTGGATGTTGGCTGTTGTTGTTTTAAAAGAGAGGCTCATACGCGTCTACGATTCATCAATGAGTACAAAAATAAAAGTGCCGTCTGGTGAGAAAAAAAAGTTGGCAATGATATTGTCATGTTACCTTCATGACAATGGTTTTTTTTTACCAAATTGAGCGAACCGACTGGTCATCATTGGATGCTTACAAGGACAGTCAAACTGGCATGCTTTTGGGACCAGAGGACGTATTTCAAGTTGAATTTGTACAAGAAATTATGCAACAAAGAAGCGATAGCTTGTAAGTATTAACATGTTTTTTATTTAAATTACAGTGTATCTTCTTTCTCTTTATAATGTATATTTCTCATTTTTTGAAGGGATTGCGGAATGTTTATAGCTGCCTATGCTGAGTACCTCAACGATGGGATCCCTGTTCTCAAAATTGGTTTCTGTTTAGAATACCTCCGTACACGATATGGATCCCTATGATGAAAATACGGTACTGAAAAGGCTAAGGCAGGATACGTTAGTGAAAATGATGATCCCACAAGGCCTAGAAGTCATTCCACAGAACCAGCTCAAGAAGATGTGGTCAATGTTGATTAGATCTTAGACACTTTTTACAGTGTTATCATTTTTGAGATACATTAACTCTAGCTTTAAACTTTTATGGTTTTTGTTGTTTTCAGATGTTTGTATCCAAGCATTACAGTTTATCTTAAAACTTGTTTAGTTTGACATCAACTTTCATTTTTTTCATCTGTTATATATGAACTACATTGATGTACACACTTGTCATATATAATTTGATACAAAAATTGGATAACATTTATGTATCAGATTTCATTAATTCTTAAACACACACCATTATTAATGCTCATTACTTCTGGTAGGAGTTGATACTTTCACACTTTACTAATGATATGTATCAGATTCATTAATTAATAAACAAACAAATTCATTCATTTTCATTACTTCTGGTTGGAGCTGATACTTTGACACTCTTTTCATGCTCTGATAATTTTTGCTCAAATTTTTCATCCAATACCTTTACACTTTAATAACTCAATGTATCAGATTCAATAATTCATAAGGAAACACAACTTTACTATGCTGTTTGTTTTGGTCAATTTATTCTAATTAGATGCTGGCTCATTCATTAAACTTAAGATACATTATATAATTGTACATCTGAAATACATAGACTGATACAATACCCACAATCAGAATTTTTGTACATTATTAGCAAATAAGTAATGATACATTATTTAAACACGTATTTTGAAACAGAATCTGTTATAAAAACAAACACAAGGTAGAAAATCTTAACATTTCAATTATTGTAACGAGATTTCACCGGCTAATATTAGATTGCAATGTTTTATCAAGGTTAAATTGAAAGCTGCAAAAAAATTGAAAATATAGCGGAATTTAAAATAATGTATCTAAAACATAATAATAGCTCTAACAAAGAATTATGTCAGTCTTCTTTCGGGAAGAAAGTACAAGTCCTTATGTTGTGACCTTCATGTCCACAACGTCCATAATGATTTGTGTTTGTGCTTATCTTTTCACGTGGAATTTTCTTTCTCTTTTTCCTTGGTCGTCCAGCCAGCCTTTTGTATCTTGGTGACAAGACGATTTCTTCCAAAACAAACTCTGGTGCTGACCAATCCTCCTTATCCGGCATTAAAACTATCGGAACTTCATATGTGTTTGCCAATGCAACTAGTTTATAGTAATCTGAGCAGTAGAGATGTATATCTATAATGTTTTTCTTCTTGAAAATAGCAAATGCATGTGCACAAGGTATCTCGTCTATTTGAAATCTCCCACAGTTACAGATCTTTCTCTCAAGGCAAACAATGTATTTTCGCCCACATTCAAAAAATGAATATATAAATTCAGTAGATTGCACAACATGACAACATTAGGTAAGACACACACCACATATCAATTAAATCAATTTTATACCCATAACAACCAAAGAACAACAAATTCCAGATAGTTTATATATATGCACATACCTACATTTTAGAGCATTTAGAAGCGTTTATAATCAACAACTTTTCAAATCTCTTCCCTAATGTTTCCTTTGTATAGGATATTTCTCTATTTTTAGAGTTCCAAGAATCGAATAGAACTCTGACTTCTTCCAAAAAATTGTATTATAGGTAGTTGTCGCGCTTCAACAAGGCAACCATTGATACATTCTGCTATGTTAGAAGTCATCATTCTCCCCCTGTTTATTGTTGCATGAACTCTTGACCACTTTTCATAAGCAACATCCTCAAGATACATCTTACCCGATTGTCAATTTTAACGACTTTAGCCATCAATTTGTCAAAATCCTCTTTTCTTTAAGCCTTGGCCATTGAATAGAACACATCACTTAGTACGCTTTTTCTTCTCTTGAAGCTTGAACAAACATTTTTCCAAAGGTGTCATATGCATGCAAAATGAGAAACATTTGGAAAAACAGTTTTGACACTATTAATTATGCTTTCATTTCTATCTGATACAACACACATTTGTTCCCTCTCCCCAAATTCACTTTTAAACTGTTAGAAGAACATGTCCATGAACAATCATTTTTACTGTCCACCACTCCATAAGCTAACAGCAATATGCATCCTACTCATAAATAGTGCACAGGTTTGTTAATTTCTAGAACACAACTATTCGTATATAAAGTATCAAAATCAAGTAACCATTGTTATGAGACAAAAAATTATAAATTCTAATACAGAAATCATACCTGCACCATCAAGCGTACTTGCTGATACAAACGTTCCTTTGTAAGCTTCACCAAACTGTGCACCGTCAACAACAACTTCTGGTCTACAGTAGTCAAACCCCCTCATTAGTGACCTTAATGATATGAACAGATACATGAACTTATTTTCCTCCGACTAATGTATCCGTATATAAGAATTTGGATACACAGTATCCAACATATATAGATATTTAGGCAACGGTCTATATCTATTTGCAGATTTACCCCTTATCATCTCTAATGCGCGCTCCTTAGCACGCCATACTTGCTGGTATGCAATATCAATCTCATATAGTGCTTTAATATCCTCATTAATATCATTTAGTGTATGAATTCTTTTATGATTGTGCAGTTTATGAGCTGTCATAACACTTATAAACCCAACTATAACTTGAACCTTTGTTAATAATCTATCCATTATCGGACATGTATGCTCACTATTGAAGTACCTCACTTTGACTAAATCCAATTTCTTCCAAACAGATGCACTCAATCTCCAACAACAGTCATCCGATAAACATAATAATTTGTAGCTCTATTTTTTCAGATACATTAGTAGAATGCATAACTGATACATTAAAACAATAGATAGATTCTTTACACAAGGATACATTACCGAAAAATTACTATACTGATACATCAAGTTGACTGCAATAATGTATCATCATTATTATACATTACCATAAGGTGAAATGAATCTGATACTTTATAGTAATCTTACATTGACAAAAAGATTAAAAAAAATATTAACCAGTAAATATTCATCAAATCATACTTGTATCAGGTTTACTACAATAATATATCATCATTATTGTTGACACCCAATTTTGAACCTCCACAATATATATTAATCATCGAGTTTCTTCAATTTCGAACGATTTGAAATAATTAGTTTTATAACATTAAAAATATTTTTTCAAGTTATTTTAAAGTAATTTTAGTCGCTTTTATGATTATTAAGTAATATATATATTGTTATATAATTTTGTATATAATTAGTATATTTTATAAATATTTCGAAACATCTCAATTTTTTTTTAAATTTTAGTAAGTATTTTATTAAATTAGTTTAGTTTAAATTATGGTTATAATTTTGAATCATTAGTTTACGATTAAGTTAATTATTTTATTTCGTTTAAGATTAAGAAGCTCTTTAATTAATTAATATTAATTCGTCTTATTTAAGGTTTAGCCGAATTTGTTAATTTAATTCAATTTGGCTATTTCTTAAACTCCAAGATCTAACCCATCTTTGACCTCACCTTAAACCCATTTGGAGACCAATTTTGGTCCTTTTTTTCTCCTCTTTTCAGCAGCCTAGTCTCAAAACAATTGCCAGCCCATTTCCATTATTCCACACCAAAAGACCCATTACAATACAACAACATTATAACGATCCAAAAACCCAGCCCATAATAACAACAACAAGACCCAGTGTACG
>NC_064289.1:19135205-19149547 GCF_019186545.1 Solanum stenotomum | reverse complement strand
AGCAGAATAAGATTTTAAAAAAAGAAAAGAGAAGAAGTTGGAATCTTGACAATTATCCACGTACAAAAATTTGTTAAAACAATTAATTTTGGCACTTATTATGAATGACACAAATTAAAAAATGGAATCTTGATAAGACCTACATACAATGATGTGGTAAAATAAATATTTTTTGCAATCAGTATAAAAGACAAAAATCAAAAAATGAAATCTTAATAAGTACTCACATACAAAAATGTGTTAAATCACCCAAATTTTGCACAGAAATTATTAAAGATAAATACCACTATTTTTTCCAACCTGAGAGGTAACATGGATAGTGTTTAATTTTGATAATGGTTCCAAACATAACGAGAATGGACAAAGCTACATTGCTATGTGCAAATGTATTGAAGGACGAAAAGAATGGAAGGACTACGTGGATAGTTTGGGTTTATTTTAAAACTAGTGTACTTGGCCGCGCGGTTATGAAAAGAATTAAAATAAAGTTCCACTTAAGATACATTATATAATTGTACATCTGAAGTACATAGACTGATACAATACCCACAATCATAATTTATTGTACATTATTAGCAAATAAGTAATGATACATTATTTGAACACGTATTTTGAAACATAATTTGTTAACATTTCAATTATTGTAACGAGATTTCACCGGCTAATATTAGATTGCAATGTTTTATCAAGATTAAATTGAAAACTGCAAAAAAATTGAAAATATAGCGGAATTTAAAATAATGTATCTAAAACATAATAATAGCTCTAACAAAGAATTCTGTCAGTCTTCTTTCGGGAAGAAAGTACAAGTCCTTATGTTGTGACCTTCATATCCACAACGTCCATAATGATTTGTGTTTGTGCTTATCTTTTCATGTGGATATTTCTTCCTCTTTTTCCTTGGTCGTCCAGCCAGCCTTTAGTATCTTGGTGACAAGACGATTTCTTCCAAAACAAATTCCGGTGTTGACCAATCCTCCTTATCCGGCATTGAAACTATCGGAACTTCATATGTGTTTGCCAATGCAACTGGTTTATAGTAATCTGAGCAGTAGAGATGTATATCTATAATGTTTTTCTTCTTGAAAATAGCAAATGCATGTGCACAAGGTATCTCGTCTATTTGAAATCTCCCACAGTTACAGATCTTTCTCTCAAGGCAAATAATGTATTTTTGCCCACATTCAAAAACTGAATATATAAATTCAGTAGATTGCACAACATGACAACATTAGGTAAGACACACACCACATATCAATTAATTCAATTTTATATTCATAGCAACCAAAGAACAATAAATTCCAGATAGTTTATATATATGCACATACCTACATTTTTGAGCATTTAGAAGCGCTTATAATCAACAACTTTTCAAATCTCTTCCCTAATGTTTCCTTTGTATAGGATGCTATTTCTCTATTTTTAGAGTTCCAAGAATCGAATAGAACTCTGACTTCTTCCAAAAAATTGTATTATAGGTAGTTGTCGCGCTTCAACAAGGCAACCATTGATACATTCCGCTATGTTAGAAGTCATCATTCTCCCCTTGTTTACTATTGCATGAACTCTTGACCACTTTTCATAACCAACATCCTCAAGATACATCTTAACCCGATTGTCAATTTTAACGACTTTAGCCATCAATTTGTCAAAATTCTCTTTTCTATAAGCCTTGGCCATTGAATAGAACACATCACTTAGTACCCTTTTGCTTCTCTTGAAGCTTGAACAAACATTTTTCCAAAGGTGCCATATGCATGCAAAATGAGAAACATTTGGAAAAACAGTTCTGACACTATTAATTATGCTTTCATTTCTATCTGATACAACACACATTTGTTCTCTCTCCCCAAATTCACTTTTAAACTGTTAGAAGAACATGTCCATGAACAATCATTTTTATTGTCCACCACTCCATAAGCTAACGGCAATATGCATCCTACTCATAAATAGTGCGCAGGTTTGTTAATTTCTAGAACACAACTATCCATATATAAAGTATCAAAATCAAGTAACCATTGTTATGAGACAAAAAATTATAAATTCTAATACATCAATCATACCTGCACCATCAAGCGTACTTGCTGATACAAAAGTTCCTTTGTAAGCTCCACCAAGTTGTGCATCGTCAACAACAACTACTGGTCTACAGTAGTCAAACCCCCTCATTAGTGACCTTAATGATATGAACAGATACATGGACTTATTTTCCTCCGACTTATGCATCCGTATATAAGAATTTGGATACACAGTATCCAACATATATAGATATTTAGGCAACGGTCTATATCTATTTGCAGATTTACCCCTTATCATCTCTAATGCGCGCTCCTTAGCACGCCATACTTGTTGGTATGCAATATCAATCTCATATAGTGCTTTAATATCCTCAATAATATCATTTAGTGTATGAATTCTTTTATGATTGTCTAGTTTAGGAGCTGTCATGACACTTATAAACCCAACTGTAGCTTGAACCTTTGTTAATAACCTATCCCTTATCGGACATGTATGCTCACTATTGAAGTACCTCACTTTGACTAAATCCGATTTCTTCCTAACAAATGTACTCAATCTCCAACAACAGTCATCCGATAAACATAATAATTTGTAGCTCCATTTTTCCAGATACATTAGTAGAATACATAACTGATACATTAAAACAATAGATAGATTCTTTACACAAGGATACATTATCGAAAAATTACTATACTGATACATCAAGTTGCTTGCAAATAATGTATCATCATTATTATACATTACCATAAGGTGAAATGAATCTGATACTTTATAGTAATCTTACATTGACAAAAAGATTAAAAAAAAAAATTAACCAGTAAATATTCATCAAATCATACTTGTATCAGGTTTACTACAATAATGTATCATCATTATTGTTGACACCCAATTTTGAATCTCCACAATATATATTAATCATCGGGTTTCTTCAATTTCGAACGATTTGAAATATTTAGTTTTATAACATTCAAAATATTTTTTTCAAGTTATTTTACAGTAATTTTAGTCGCTTTTATGATTTTGAAGTAATATATATTTTTTTATATAATTTTGTATATAATTAGTATATTTTATAAATATTTCGAAAATCATCTCAATTTTTTTTTAATCTTAGTAAGTATTTTATTAAATTAGTTTAGTTTAAATTATGGTTATAATTTTGAATCATTAGTTTACAATTAAGTTAATTATTTTATTTCTTTAAGATTAAGAAGCTCTTTAATTAATTAATATTAATTCGTCTTATTTAAGGTTTAGCCGAATTTGTTAATTTAATTCAATTTGGCTATTTCTTAAACTCCAAGATCTAACCCATCTTTGACCTCACCTTAAACCCATTTGGAGACCAATTTTGGTCCTTTTTTTCACCTCTTTTCAGCAGCCTAGTCTCAAAACAATTGCCAGCCCATTTCCATTATTCCACACCAAAAGACCCATTACAATACAACAACATTATAACGATCCAAAAACCCAGCCCATAATAACAACAACAAGACCCAGTGTATGGGTACAAAAATGACCTAGAACCCACACATTTTTCTTCTTCCTCGCGAACACCAGCAGGAGAAACCCAGAACCAGTCGCGAACAATCCAGAATGAAATACAACAGAGAAATCGCGACCCGAGTCCAGCGAACGCCAGCTCACGCGCATCCCTCTCTCCTTGTCCTCTCGTACGAGCAATGTACTCGAATCAACCAGATGTTGCAATCTCATGTGTTCTTTGTCCTTGCTCGAAATCATGCGGCTCCTATCAATTTTCCGTTCCCCCCCTCCCCCCAACGTTCTCGTTAAGAAGAATTTGAATTTCAAATTCAAAATGGTTCCAATTTCTCCCCTTTTTCAACCCCAATCCTCCTCTATATATACCCCATCTTTTTCATTATTTTAGGGTGGGAAGAAGGTTGGAAAAAAATTGACAAGAACCAAAGGGAAAAAATATAGAAAGAGATAGAAGAGAGGCACATCTTTTATAAGAAAAGAAACCAAATTACAGTGAGTCGCAAGAGAAATACACTTAGTATACATTTTAGGTTCCTGTTCGTGGGTTGCGGGGGTTTATCGAAATCATTTAAGTATCATTTGTTAGTGGTGGAATTGTCCTCGTAGCTAGCTCGTTCCCGTCTCAATTCTTTGCCTGGAAAGAGGAAAAAATCTTTCTCATGTTTTGTTTCGTTTGATTTTTGGTTGTTGTGTTTTTTTGTTTATGGTTTCTCAAATATGTCTTGGTATTTTCTTTATGATTGGAATTGAGTGGAATCGATAATGGCTTAGCTGAATTTCTTTTAGTTGATTCTTTACTGTTTGGTTCAACTCGTGAAGTATGATGTTCGTCTAGTATGCACCATGCTCTCTCTATCTCTTTATATTTTTGAAATATGATTATTTATTAGTCACTTGTTCATACTGTGAGTTGATTTTGCTATAACTGATTACTCTCCTTTTGAATTTTACTATCTTTATACATGCATATGTTTAGGAATCTCCTTGTGTTTTGATTTTTGATAGTTTAATGTGGAATTTATCATTTTCTTTCGTATTGAATTTATTCTTGTCTCTGTTATGTCATAAGGTAATTAAGGAACAAATATTTTCTTTTTCTTCTTGCTAATACAGAAGGTGTCTTTTGTCTTCTTAGAGGTCACAAATATTGGGTTTAGTCATAATTTGGAGTTAAATACTTTCTAATTACCTTATTTATATGTTCTAGATAGGTGTAGATGGGTGCTTTATTTTGTATACTTATTTAAAAACTGTTTGTTTTCAAATGATAAAAATTGGTATCCTAAGCATGAAAATCTTTGTCCCGGCATGGCGTCATTTCTTCTATCTTTTTTTGTTCGATATTATTGAATTGTCGATTTTCTTGATTACTTGTTGGTGTGTCTCATGAAAAATCATTAGATTTGTCCAGTAGCTACTTTTATCTTGAAAGTCTTATTCATTGCTTGATTTTGAACTCATTGTCACTGCTCTTTGTTCTATTATGTTGTCCAACTTAATTAATTTGTCTTACTTTAGTTTGAGGATTGTTAAGTTGTATTCACTATGTGAGTGTTGTTGTAAGTGATCGATCCTCTTTGTCATGTAGATTTACAGTTTTGAGATGTATTGTTTGAGTACTAATCGTCCTTGTCATCTTTTTTTGTTGCATGTAATACTATCCGAGTCCTCTTGGACTCCTATCTTCTTCCCACATATTTCGGATAGGCCGTAAATGCCCAAATCCAGTTGTTTCTCTCTCGAGTCAGCCTCATTGCCAATAGAGAAGCAGGTGAACAGGTCGAAGGCAACAAATAAGACTAGAAACTTAAATTATAGGTTTCGAAAAGCTGAAAACAGGCTGATATACACTGATATACAACAGTATACATAATATACTGGTCAAAGAGCTGCGTATACATGGCTAAAAGCAAGATTACAGGTGTTAGGGAGATAAAATAAATTGTATACATTTAGTGTATGGGCTGATATACAGGAAAACATGCCAGTATACAGCCTATATACATGAGTATATACTCAGTATATGTGTAGATTTTCAGAGGAGAAATGGGTTAAAATCCAAATTCTATTTGCTACAGCAGGTTCAAGCCAAAATGGGCCCAAAATCCCAATGAAGTAAAGCAGCAGAAAATGGGCCCAAAGGCCCAATAAAAAATGAGTACCAACAACTTTTTTCTTGGGGATTTAAATGGGCCTAGACCTATTTTGACAACTTTAGACTTAGGACAGGTTCAAGATTTGGGAATTTGGCCCAAATTTGATATTTATTTCCTTACTCTTTATTTATTATTGTTGATTAACATTATATTTGATTTTGGTTTTGACTTAATTAACTCCCGAAGATAGTCATTTCTTTTTTTATATTCAAATTGAAATATATACATATATACTTTCGCAAACTATTAATTCAAATTAAATGCTATAAATATACCTTGATTTAATTGTACCCTATAGCAAACTATTGCTATTTTCGCCACTCTCCCTGGTGGAATCTCGCTCGCTACTCTCGTTTGGTGGCAGTCTCGCTCGCCTCTCTCGCTTTTATACAAACACAAATGTATAAAATGTGTTTGTGTTTGTATAAAGTGAGAGAAAATTGTATATATACATATATTTTCGTTTCCCTCTCTCCCCTCTCCAAGATCTCGCTCGTCACTCTCCCAAATCTCGCTCGCCACCCTCGCCTCTCTCGCTTATACAAACAGAAACGAAATGTATAAATTGCGCTTCTGTTTGTATAAAGCGAGAAAAAATTGTATATACACATGCATGCAAATACATATATCTTCGTCCTATACACTTATAATTATACAATACAAAATATTTCCCTACCCATTTTTCTTTTGCCTTTGTCTCTTTCTCGTTTTATACATACACATATTATACAATTGATCTTTTGTATACAATTGCTTTCTTTTGTATATGTATAGCGAATTATACAACTGCCTTTTTTGTATATGTGTAATGAATTATACAACTATTTTTTTTGTATATATATAGCGAATATACATATATATGTTTGCTATGGAGCACAATTATGCAAACTTTGTTATAGCATACAAATATGAATTTTGTGTTTGCTAAAGTCATTTTATTATTAGTTTTGTCAACACTTGAATTACTCCCCTTTGAAGATTTCCCTTTAGTTGTTTTCCTTAAAATATAATAAATAAAATAAAAATGAATTTCTTTTGACTTAGTTAAAATTTTTTAAAAATTAGATAAAGTCATTTTAGTCAAATCGCCGGTCAACCGCAAGTTAGTGGATATTCCGAGGGCCTAACACCTTCTCGGAATGTACATTGAACTTGAACCCTTTTTATTCAATCGATTTTTATCTTTTTAAGTCTTTTGAAAACCTTACGTTTTTTCTTGATTTTTACTAAAAAATTAAGTGACGACTCTATTTGGAAAATCAATTTCTCTTCAAGTCATAGGTTTAGTCGATTTTCCAAAATCAGACAATTTTTATTTTTATTTTTTCGAGTAAAACTATTATACGCATATATAAAATCATACATCAACAAAAAGTATACCACTTGTATCAGTTACTTTATGATACATCAAAATATATACGTCACACGTTTAATGTATCGTAATTTTAGCCAGTAATGTATCCTTACTGTTTCAACAAAATACAACGATACATTAATCAGAACAATCATATATTGATACGTTAACACATGAAAGAAAGTAGACCAAGTTTCATACCTCTTGTTATCAGATGTCTTTACTCTAAAATTGAAGCCATGTTTTATTTTGTATTTTGCCATTAAAGATATCAGAGTGGCTTTATCCTTGTACAATTGATCCACTTTCACGTCTATACTTTTTGTAACACATATGTAATTCATTACCTCCAACTCTGGTATATAACACAAATTACCATTTTCTGATTCTACCAGGTTGAGAGCGAGTATATCCTGTTCAGCACCTTCAACACAGACGATTAAACTAGTCGACACATCAAAACTTTCAATATCGCCAACATCCTTATCAATTGTATCAATATAGAGGGGATACATTCCAAATCCAATCTCGCATTTCTTTACCTCTACATACAGTTTTACTCCCATATCAGTCCTTATACTCATTGGAGAGGAGTTTCCTTCTACAATGTATCATATTTCAAATTTTTTTCTCGACTCATCAATATTCAACTCAGCTGCAATTGTTGAAACTAGATTCATGAAGGAAACATTTTCATCAACCACTATCCCATCACTCTTGTATCTTTCATATTTAATCTCACTCTCCCAAACTCCAGAATGCCTCAACAAAATTGATATATTCATTATCTATCTGATCAAACTCACAACGAACAAAATTGATTCTCAGTCAAGTCTTCTTCGTTGAAACAGAGAAGAAGACGAACACAATTTGAATCTCTGAATTCTGATTTGGTTTGTTATTTTGGGAATCACGTTTCTATAATTGACATTAAGAGCGAAACTGATTGGCGTGAATTAAGGGATTCAATTTTTTAATTTTTATTTTTATTTTCCATTAAAAGCGCAACAAACAAATATATAACCTTTAATTAATAATGTATCCGACCCACTTTTTAATGTATCCGAGCTTCAATTATTGTATCCGGTTTTTTTAATTTTTAAGGGATTACTGTAATTAGAAACTTATTAGGGATAGATTGTAATTTCGCCTGAAAAGTATGTGATTCCTATAATTTACAAAATTAAATATGGGCAAACAATACATATTTCATTAGTTTTAGGATCTAATTATGTGTCTTTTCGTGAATTTTTAAAATTACCATTCATTCCAAATTTCGATCCAGATACATAAGGAGAGAGTTGAGCAAAAGAGGGAGAGAGTTAGTGTATCCCAGATATGTCACGACCCGAGTCTACACCCTAGACTTGGCCGGCACTCAAGAACCATTGTTGGTCCCCAAGCGAACCCTCATCCTGGTTGACTACAAGCGGAAAACTGATTCAAGCATACAAAGCTTAAAAAATGAAATAAGAGTTAATAAAACTTATATACAAAGAAAACTTTGTATAATAAAATATATACAACTCGCCAAAATAAGGCAACTTTAGTCTTTTATAACATTTAATAAAATAAATGATACAGACTTCTCAATTATACTGACTATCTATGAAGCCTCTAACTTATAAAGATGGAAGTCCGGACAAGACCCACGACATCCTAACAACTGATATAACTGAAAGGTAAATGAAATCCTCCGGAAGCAAGGAGGCTCACCATAGCTAACTCGAACTCTTGGATGTATCAACGAAGCTCCTGTTGATGATCCTGAATACAAGTGTCTGCATCATGAGAAGATGCAGGCCAAATGGCTCAATATGTGGAATGTACGAGCATGTAAGAGGAATTCTAAAGCATAAACATAAGCTTGAAACTTGATAAAAGGAAACATACTTACCTTTTCTCAAACTTACTCAACTGAAGGAATACTCAAGGATACTCAAAACTACTCAACTCAGAAGTACCCAAGAATAAGATACTCAACTCAAAGATATGATATTCGATTCTGGATACTCAACTCAATATGACTGAACTCATTTCAATATAAAGCAATTTAAAACAAGTGAAATATAAAGAAACAAATTGTTTAAAAACATGTTGTCAACTCTGTGTGTATGCAAGGATACAACATAACTCTGAAATGTATGTAAAAATACAAATAGCTGTGTATATAAGAATACAATAACTTCTGTGGGAGTTTCTCTAACCGACAACCATCACATAAAAGCTATAGTGATGATACAACGATCTACCTCACGCTGCCAGCGCATCCTATGCCCGACCAAAGGTATAGGACCTGAACTGCCTAATGGATCCACTAGTCTATGTGAAAAGGGTTCTTCTAAAAAGTATGACCCTTTTCTACCCATGATGGCTACATGGTTTATGGGGGCTGTGAGTTGTCTGAACTCTCCCCCTTATTGGTGCTCAATACTACTCCCAAAATATACTAGCTCTTATGTTTTAAAAACATACTTCTTTCTGCTGATTTGAGATAATTGCTCAAAAACTTAGCTCAAAGGCTATCTTGGAAATCTAGTTTCCTCTTTTGCTTCATTTAGAAAGCGATTACTTTTTTCTGAAAACTAGCCCAAAAGCTCTTTGGAAATCTCAGTTTCCGTTTTTATTTAAATGTGAAAACATTTATAAACTCTTTGGGAATACTTAGTCCTCATATACTTTTGAAGAAAAAGACTTCAAACTTTACTCTTTACTCTTTACTGAACTCAAATCTTAAGTCTTAAAAACAAAGTTAAAACGTTTGTAAAAGACTTCTTAAAATATGGTTCATGCCGAATTATGGACATGAACTACTCAATGCAAGGTTTTCAATAACCATAGATAGAACTCAAATACTTGGAACTCAATAACTTCAATGATACTACTCATTTAAAAAATGCTCAACTCAGAGGGTTCATGCAGAATTATAAGCATGAACTACTTAACTCAAGGATTCAAAGATACTTCTCATCTCAAGACTGTTCGACTTATAGTGTTCATGCGGGATTATGGGCATGAAATATTCAACTCAAGGACTCAAAGATACTTCTAAAAAGGTATTAAGAACTCAACACTTAAAGGCTTAAAACTTGAAGATACCACTTCTCTGAAAGATGCTCAACTTACGAAGTTCATGCGGAATTATGGGGATGAAACAACTCCACTCTATGGTCTAAATAACAATATGAAACTCATGTATGTGACTCTTCTCATTCTCTGAATTACTTCCTCAAAACTCAGTTCAAATTGATAGTTGATCTCAAAGGATTCACAATTGAACTCAAAGGCTTTCTTGAACTCTACTCTTAACTCTCTCTTGAATTTGAATTATGAATTCAAGAGTTATGATTCATGATATGAATGATCAATAACAATATAGCTATTCGATAATTAGGAATAGAACTTTTAAAGAAACATGAATTCAAGAACTCAAAATCAACTTTATCTCAAGAATACTCAAATCTAGGAAAAGTATCCTAGATTTCTCTTTTACTGATCTGAAAGTAGATGTAGGGCGTGAGGACGAACTAGTCCAACACTATGATAGCCTTAGGTACCTAGAAAAAAAAGATTCTTTAAGAATCTTGAAGAAGAATTTGATTAGAAGCCTTGAAACCCTAGTTTGAAAGTAAACAATCAAGAAAACCTTTCTTGAGATTCTTGAATTGGTTTCTTGAAATCTCTATGGCAAAAAATTATGATTTTAATGAGTGAAGATGAAAATCTGATTGTTTTGAGTTTTTTTATTAGTCAAGAAATTCATTGATGGTTTTCTTGGAGGTAGAAAGACAAAAACGATTATTTTCAATATTTTCCCGTCGGCTAATTCGTAACAGCACTGTATAGGTTACTAAAATAGTCATAACTTTTTACTCAGATATTGGATTTACGTGAAATTGGTGGGGTTGGAAAGTAGATTCAATTACCTTTAATTGGATAGGTTATGGCTCACGTAACTATTAATATTCTAAGAGATATGGTCGTTTAAAGTTGACCCAAGCAGAATCTTACATCAAAACTTAATGAAACTTCAAGAACACTTTCCAAGAACTCATCAAGAACTCTAATCTTTAAATTTCAAGAACGAAATCACGCTGAATAAATCATGATTGGTGTGTGGGTGAAAGAACCCAACACTATGGAAGCTTACATACCTCTTAGGGATTAATCCCATGGCGACAATCCGCAACAACTCTCAAGAATCTCGACGAACACTTCAATACTTTCTCTTTTCTCCTCTTTTCTCTTCTTGAACTCTCAACTAAAACCCTAGGCTAATTTTAGGATTATAAAACTGAACTTAATAGGATTAGACCCTTAAAATATTACTAAAAAACGAATCAAATCTGTTTGGGTAAGGAAAAGACCAAAATACCCCTTACTATTTCCGGTTTTGACTTTCCTTAACTGGCAGCCTAACTTCAAAAGGTCATATCTCACTCGTCCGACCTCGAAACTTAGCAAACTCAGCGGTGTTGGAAAGATAATTCAAAGTTCTTTCCTACGGTACCTAGTAGCACACCTAAATCATCCTGAGCTAGGAGTTATGGTCGTTTGAAGTCGACCCAAAACTCATACTTAAGCGTAACTTGCAAAATTTCAGATTTTTGCTATTTNAATTATGTGTCTTTTCGTGAATTTTTAAAATTACCATTCATTCCAGATTTCGATCTAGATACATAAGGAGAGAGGTGAACAAAAGAGGGAGAGAGTTAGTGTATCCCATATACACTATGAACTATAGATATATACGAGAGAGACTAGCGAGACAGGAGATAGGCAAGCGAAAGGGTCACGGTAAGATACATGCAAATCTAGTTAGATACAATTTATCTCGAATAAAAAAGGTAAAATTAGGAATGGAGAGTTATATGGGGTGAAGTAGGATTTTTAAAAAAAAATAAAAATAATATCTAATTTTTTTTGGAAGGGGAGGGGGGGGGGGGGGGGGGTAAGAAAAATGTTTTTAATTTTTTTTTTGGGATAGTGATACTTTAATTTTTAACTTTGAACTAATACTAATAATTTATTTAATTTTCATCAATGTGACATGTTTTATGCACGTGGAGTGTACAAACAAACAAAGAGATAGTTAAGATATGAAACTCACACTTCTAATAGTTTAGAAGCAAAAGATGGCATAATATACCACTCATGAACCAAGATCGCTACTTCCCCAGTTTCCCTTCTCAAATGTAATCAACAACAAAAAAGTATCAAGCAGTAATTAAGATAAATTGTTTGTTAAAGAAATTACATTTGATTGTTACAACATATATAGTTATAAAACCTACAACCCATTTGCTCCAAATAAAAATAAAAATTGCTTAGAACTTAGAAGCAAAGGATTTTATTTATTTATTAAAGGTCGTCCAAATTAAAATACTTAGTCGAAGGTGCATCTACATTAATATTGTCATCATATGTTGACGGATTCAACAAACAGCGAAGTAATCAAGTTTTTAGTTTTGCAATTGGAATTTGTGTATCCATCATGACCACCTCCAAAAACTGTATCTGCCAATCGCGCATAATTTAAAGCTTGTTCGAGGATAAAAAATGGTACTTTCCTCGTGAGAAGAAATTCCTTATTTATGTCTTTCCATGCATTTGTGACTTCCTTCTGCATCTCAACGCATGCTTCCTCTTTTGAAGCTCCATATTCTTTTATGTAGCTGTCGATTATTGAAGCAACATGTTCTATTTGTTGTTGAACCTATGAGAAATAGATTTCAATATATTAATTCAATACACCATGTCAACAGCTATACCCTTCTACGTAGTATTTTTTTTAACTTGAGAGTGTATGATCGGGCGGCTAGCTAGGTGCATCAAGGGTTGATCATGATTCATGTTCCTACTATATTACACTACTACAAAAAAATAAAATAAAAAATTAACAATGAAAATTTATAACTAAACAATAAAATTTATCGTTATTATTGTACTTACTTCATGATCAGCAATATCGTCCATAAATCGGGTAATTAATGATGCAGCACGAACAATCAAAGGCTCATTTGTTATCCACTCAATAGTCTCTTTTGTGATAAGTTCCTCCATGCCAATCAAAGAATGTGTTACATAAAGCATACCTGTTCCGGTTACTAGTGCATTTGTCATATATTCATCATATTTTGGAATGTAGCCATCATTCAACCAATCAATTTCCTTCATATAGGCTGTCGCAAGCCTTTTCATCTAACCAAAATATATCATAGAAAATGTAAAAATAGATACGCATAGTGAATTACGTATATACCATATTTATTTATTGATCAAAATGTGTTATCCTCGATCTATTGTTGAATACCTCATTTTTTGCATAGTACACTCTCTTCGATTTACCAGCTTCTTTGGTCAATACTTGTTCCATTTCATCGTAGATGTTGAGAAGTTCTTGATAAATTGTTCTCATAAATGGCGGTAATGAATC
This sequence comes from Solanum stenotomum, assembly GCF_019186545.1. NCBI lineage: Eukaryota > Viridiplantae > Streptophyta > Magnoliopsida > Solanales > Solanaceae > Solanum > Solanum stenotomum. The sequence continues at coordinate 19,136,079 of NC_064289.1, read as the reverse complement.
CATAGCTCTTATGTCCCATCTACACTCGACGGTTCAATTATGTGAGTAAAAACTTAAGGTATTAGATAGATCACACTTTTATTTATTTAATTATATATGTCTTCAACACACATCTTTTACGTCTGTGAAACCATATTGAATTGTGTGATTGACCATATCATTCAAAAGCTTAAGATATTAGATATATCACACATTTATTTACTTATTTAATTATGTCCTCGATCAACACACAATGTATATATATAGTACGTACCTCTGAATGGCACTTGTGAAAAGCACAAGTTCATCAAAGGTTCCGTAAGCATCATAGGTGTCATCAATAATAGTGTTCATATATAATAATTTTGCAAGTATTTTCCTCATTCTACTATATTGAGGCTCAAAAGACAATCCATTCATCCAGAAATAAGCCTCCACCAATCTATCTTTTGCATATGGCAATTTCTTTGCAAAATCCAAATCTTTCCACCACCTACGTACATAGCAATCGAGACCAATATTAAATTATTAATTGCATATTTATCTTATTAATTAATTAATCTCAATGAATATATATATACCTTGTTATCTCATTAAGCTCTTGCTGATGCAACTTTTGCAACATGTTAAAATCCAATTTCGCGAATTTCAAGAGTAAATTATTATGTTCTTCGATGTTTTCGTAAATGTGTATGTATTTCCTTGCTCCCACTCTTGGTACAGTTTTACGAATAGGCTTGCTTAAGGCTTCAGTAACTTGAACCTTAAGCGAGTTATTGGTCATGTTGGGGAGCATTGACTCGAGATGAGTGGTGGTAAAGGTAAGAGCTTCTTCAAGAATCTCCTCATCGTGCACTCTCATATGTGATGCTTCATATAAACTTAATAATCCCAG
>NC_064289.1:19102626-19134452 GCF_019186545.1 Solanum stenotomum | reverse complement strand
TTTTTTTTTAATTATTAGTTTTAAGTAAGATTTTATCAATTCAACATTGAAAAACATCCTTTTATTGAGACAATTATTATATGAATTATTAACACAATTTTATAAGTAATAAGTTGATAAACTTTAAAGATAAGAGTTAGAATCATAGAATTTGATTCAAAAAGTTGATAACTTGGTATACCTACTTTAATATGAAAATTAACAAATAAATTAAAAAAAAAAATTTGTAATGCACTTTGTTCAACACTTTTCGACTATTGATTCATATTTTTGAGAGTGTATTACTCTAACTATCAAAGATTTGAAGAAATAGAGTGCAAAAAGAGTTACAAAGGATAAATAATGTGAGTGTTAACGAAGAAAATGTAAGAACCAAAACAATGTTTCCTTAATTTCTTCTATTTGAATGCGGTTAAAATACATAATTTTTTATTTATAAAAATTTGAGGCCCCCAATGCCTAAAATTTTATAGGCAAGAGCTGGCCCTGCTCCTAGCTAGATCCACAAAGACAGATTGGTGCACTAAACTTGCACAATATATATATATATATACGCGTACCGTAAGTTGAGGAGTGTAGGAGAGAAAATGACTGCTCCAGACAGTTGATTCAAAATTCGCTAAGCGACGAGATTTTGAAGAAGCATTTGTTGCTAATTCACGAGTCATCTTCCTCATCTTGTAATCCCTCACGAGTACTCTATGTTGAACTGATGTTTCAGAGAGGAAACTCAAACTATGTCTCCCAGTGCTGGATTGAAAATTTGTCAAGTTGGGAGAAACCACAATTGCTTGACTCATTCTTTTTTCTTTTCTCTCCCAAAAAGTTGTCTTTTTTAAAAATAAAAAAGTGTTATAAAATAAAGCATGTGCAGTATTATAAAATGATAAGAAGAAAGAGATCTAGAAAGAGTAGTAGTAACTTTGTATTCACTTTTTGTGTTTTTCTCATACTTAAGATGAGTAACTAATAGACTATTTATAAGTCTCATGAATTCAAATTACTTGGCCATACAAACAAGATATAGTGTGTTATTAGGTACAAAGAATGGCCTCATGGTCATCCACATAGTTTTACAACAAAAAGGTTTTATATCTAAACTTACGCCTAATATAATGAAATATTTATAGAGATAATATTTCTTATGATCACGCAAACTATGAACTTTTTAACATAAAGTCACTATGCATGGACTAACTTTGTAAGTAAAACACATGTAGATGAGTGATTTTCTTTGAAAAGAGCCTACAATTGAGTGATTTTTGAGCTAAAATCATATCTGAGTGACTTTTTGTGAAAATATCTCATAATTGATGAGTGACTTTTGAGTTAAAAATTTAAAATTAAGTGACTTTTAGAACATAATGATTAACTAGTGGGTAGTTTGATTATTCTTTATTTACTAATTAATTTATTTTTTATTTTCTTACCTTATATTTTAATTATATTTTTGTGTATAATTAAATAATCAAATAATCAAATTAAATCGAATCAAAATCAACAATAATCAAATTGATTTGTGACATCCTACTTAACCATTTGTTCATTTTTCACTTGTAGTTTTCAATTCCCATATGTCTGTAGTCTCATATATCTCATGTGCAAGCAATTCCATGACACATTTGTGGTTGTCAAAGCTTTTTCAAGTATCTCTTCGTTGTATTTTTAGATGTGATATCTCAACAAATTTAATAATACTTGAACATCAAGAAGAGTTTGTATAAATTTTCTATTAGTCCCTAACTTGAATTTAATAACGCTTAACCTCATTAGTCACGAGCAAGAATTTTTTTTTTTTAAAATTTTTAATTTTGATACATTTGTGGTTTGTCAAGAATTTTTTAATAATGCTTGAACATCATTGGTAGCTTTGAATTTTCTATCATGATTTCTGAATTAATTGTAAATAATTAAAGATAGCAATAGAACAGGGCGAGACATATTTGAATCATATGTGTGGTGGGCGCGATTAGACTTATTTATGTGAAACGAGACGACTAAACTAAAAGCAAATTTTCTTATTTATTTATTAATTCTTCAAGTTAGTACATTTTATTTTCTTATAAAGTTTTCTTTTGAATTATCTTTTTATTTATTGTAATCTATTTTGAAATTTACTAAGTTATTAGAATAATTTCTAAAAAGAATTCATTTGGATTAGCTGGAAATTTTCTATGGAATCACATTTCACTTCTTTTGTTTATTAACTTAAGGGCATCAACAATTTCTTTTAAAATATTTATTGCCTACACCAATTTGCGGGACCTAGTCGTAATTAAGGTAAACATGGTATAATGTTAAAAATTTTGATACGATAATTTTGTTTTTTTAGAATATTATATTATTACTATAACAAATTAATTTAATATTATAAAGTTCATTCAATATTTTGTGGTACAATTAATTGATAACTATCTCTCCCAATATTATATTAATTGTTGTCTAATCATACTGTTAACATTTATATATATATTTTAAATCTGGACAGCTTTGCATGCTCTAAAATTGGGCACCTTTTTTTGTAAGTTTCATTTAAATATTTGTTGCCTATAGCAATTTTTCAAGAAAAAAAAAATAATTAAAATCTGGACAGCTTTGCTTGCTCTAATAGTTGAGAAAAATTGACAAATGATAAATAATTGAACAAGTACTGCAGTATTGAAAAATGATAGTAATAAATAAATTTTAAAAATAGGTAGGCATGTTTTTTTTTTTAAAAAAATTCATTCAATTAAAAAAAAATAAATTATGTGAGATCACGGATTTACGGGAAGCAAATTTATGCAGGATGAAGCGGAGCGGGTTGAAAATAAAAAATTATGTTATATGAAATCGAACGGGATAAATTCATTTTTTTACAAATTTATGTGAATTAACCCTGCAATTACCCTGTCCCACTCTATTTGTCATCTCTACAAATAACAAGAAAAGGGGAAGTTGTTCTTCACACGGGCCCAATTATTATTTGAAATTCATAATTTTTAATCATGATAATTTTTAAAATACAATAATATTTATTTTTTCTACTAATAATATCTGCAATTTAACAGTAACATTAGAAATCAAAGGAAATTTATGAATAAAAAGATCGAGAAATAATAAGCAAATGTATTTCTTAGTTAATAATAATAAAAGCTGATAGAATTTTGGACAATTAAACCAAAAGTTTAAATTTAAATCATAGGGATATTTGCTACATTTTAAGTAGATTCGTCAAGATCGTTGAGTTTAGCTTGTGGATTTTGTCAAAGGGTGATCCCTACAAGGTATGTGAGATCACATAGCGTTGGGTTAGTTCACCCACACGCCAACCATGATTCAATTCGGCGAATTTAAGTCTTTGAAAATTTAGAAATTGAGTTCTTGATGAACATAGTTGAAAGTTTCGTTTGAATTTCTTGTGAGTTGTGTTGTTGGAGTTTCTTGCGATTTGATTCATGTTTGCAGGTGTAATTTTGGTTTGAATCTATCATATATTGAGGGTATAAATGATTCTAAGTGTTTGGGGAGGGAACCATTGAAGTGTAGAGGGTTTAGAGATGAAAAACAGAGAAGAAAAGTCGTCAAACACCGGGGAATAGGGGTCGGGCGTCGCGCCAACCAGCGCCCCCCTAAAGGGGTTCTGAATCTTCACCCTTGGGGCGCCGCGCCAGCCAGCGCTCCCCAGACTAGTCTCTGAATATTGAGGGTTGGCGCCCCACGCCTCTCAGAGCGCCAGGGACGCTAGTTCTCCCCATTTGTTCCCCATCATTTCGTACTTGTTCCTTAGCAATGTACCTATGTTTTTTAGTTGATTCCAACACTCTTGGGTACATTTAAACATCATGAAATCATCCATAAACATGAGATCATGAGCCTTGAATCCATAATCCAATTCAAGGAAAGTTAGGATCAAAGTCAAGAGAAGTTAAAAGTCAAGTCTAGAAGTTAAGAAGCAAGTCAAGAGAAGTTTATAAAGTTTTTCTAAAGTCTTTCACAAACGTTTTAACTTTGTTATAAGACTTAAGTTTCAAGTTAAGCAAAGAGTAAAGAGTTGAGTTCATTTCTCAAAAAGCTATAAGGGAACTAAGTATTCCCAAGAGTTTTAAATGTTTTCACATTTGAATAAGAAAGGGAAACACCGGTTTCCAAGAGAGCTTTTAAGCTAAAGTTTTGAGTAATTATCTCAAAACAAAGAAAGAAGTTTTGATTTTAAATCATATGAGCTAAGTATATCATGGGTAGTAAAATATCATACTTTTTAGATGACTCCTTAATATGCTTTTAGCATAGACTAGTGGATCCACTTAGTTAAGCGTTCTATATGACGGCAAAGTATATAACAGTTCTGGCAGCGTGGGCAAGACGATGTATCACCACTTAGGCTCATAGTAATGGTTGTCGGTTAGAGAATCTCCCACAGAAACTATATTACTTTATTATATGAGTAAAATTGAGTTTGTTATTGCATTTTCTTTAACGAACTAAGTTGTTTTCCACTGTTTTACAAGCTTTCTATATATTGAATATGTTTATTGCTTTATATTGAGTTAAGTTATTCATGAGTTGAGTAAAGCCAAGGTAAGTGTTCCTTTTAGATCATTTTTAAGATTAAGTTATGTTTAGCATTCCAACTCGCATACTCGTACATTCAATGTACTGATGCCAGTTGGCCTGCATCTTATTATGATGCAGACGCAGGTAACCAGGATCAGCATTCAGTGCCTCATTGATCCAATGGAGCACTTAGAGTCAGTTGGTGAGCCTTCTTGCATTTCGGAGGACTCTTTTTATCATTTACTTTCAGTATTTCATTGTTAGGATGATCGGGGGTCTTGTCCCGACATCCCTCTTTATTTTAGAGGCTTTATAGATAGTCAGACAATTAGCAGTTCAATTGTCTTTACATTTTCATTTCATATATTAAGACTTGAGTTGCCATTTCGGCCAAGTTGAATGGTTGACCTTTTAAGCATTCTCAGTATTTTATTATTCAAGTGAGTATTGTGCTATTGATCATTACAAATAAGCATAGAGTCTTTCGCTGAGTAAGTAAGTCAGGCCAAGGGTTCGCTTAGGGCCAGCAATGGTTCTCGAGTGACGGCTATGTCTGGGGTGTAGGCTCGGGCATGTCAAACTTGGTATCAGAGCCCAGAGTTCAAGGGTCATAGGGAGTCTATGAAGCCGTGTCTATAGAGTCCTAGTTATCGGTGTGAAGCACGCCACATCTATAATTAGGAGGCTGCAACACTTAGGAAAATTATCTCACTTCTTTCACACTCATTTCATGCGTTAAAGTTTGATCTTTAAAAAGTTTCCTTCTAATCGTACTTGCGCGTGTTTTTCAGATAATCATGACTCCACGAAGAGCTATCAAAGGTCATCCTGCTAGGTGTAATGTTGAGGAGCAAGGGGTACCCAATGCACCTGAAGTGCAACCCCAAGGAGAAGTCACTAACGCTGAATTCAGAGAAGCGATAAGAATACTCAGTCAAGCTGTGACTAAACAGGTTGGGCAACAGAGAGGGGCTAGACAGGAAGTGACTGATACTTCGAGGATTTGTGAGTTCTTGAGGATGAATCCTCCAAGTTTCACGGGTTCAAGTACTACTGAGGATCCAGAGAGTTTTGTTGAGGAACTGAAGAAGGTATTTGAGGTTATGCATGTTGCCGCTACTAAAAAAGTTGAACTAGCTGCTTATCAACTGAAGAATGTTGCTAGGACTTGGTTTGACCAGTGGAAAAATGGTAGAGCTGATGATGTACCACCTGCGAGTTGGACATCTTTTGAGGAGGCCTTCTTGGGGCGTTTCTTTGCCCGAGAAGTGAAAGTGGCTAAGGTACGAGAATTTCTCACACTTAAGCAGGATTCTTTGAATGTTTATGCGTATGGGTTGAAGTTCACCCAAATATCCCGTTATGCACCGGAGATGGTTGCGGACATGAGGAGTAGAATGAGTCTATTTGTTGCTGGGTTGTCCTGTCTATCAAACATAGAGGGCAGGGAAGCTATGTTAATTGGGGACATGGACATATCAAGGTTGATGGTCTATGTGCAACAAATTGAGGAAGAAAAGTTGAGGGATATGGAGAAATTCAGAAACAAGAAGGCTAAGATAGGGAATGAGTCCGGGCAATAGAAAGGTAATGTGAACCGTTCGTCCTTTCAGCAGAAGCAAAAGGGACATGCTCCATCATCTGCTAGTGCACCTGCACCCAGAAACAAAGGTGAGTATAATGGCCAGAATTCCCAGAACTTCAGAGCTAGACCTGTACAGTCTCAGGGTAGTGTGACACAAGGAGGTAACTGGGCTCCTGCATGTGCTAGGTGTGGTAGAACCCACCCAGGTAAGGGTCGTGATGGTAAGTCAAGTTGTTTCAAGTGTGGACAAGAGGGTCACTTCATGAAAGAGTGCCCTAAGAACATGCAAGGTAGTGGAAATCAGGGCAATAGAGCCCAATCTTCATCAGTTGCACCACCAGACAGGGTTGCACCTAGAGGAGCTACTTCCAGTACTGGCGGAGGAGCAAACAACCTCTATGCAATCACTAGTCGTCATGAGCAAGAGAACTCTCAAGATGTTGTCACTGGTATGATCAAAGTCTTTACTTTTAATGTTTATGCTTTGCTAGACCCAGGAGAAACTTTATTTTTGTAACCCCTTATGTTGCAAATAAGTTTGATGTTCTTCTTGAGAAACTCTGTGAACCCTTTTGTGTTTCTACACCTGTTGGGGAGTCTATTCTAGTTGAGCGAGTTTATTGTGATTGTGTCATTTCCATCAATCACAAAGACACCATGGCTGATTTAATTGAGTTAGACATGATAGATGTTGATGTCATTTTAGGTATGGACTGGCTTCATGCCTCTTATGCCTCCATTGATTGTAGGACTCGAGTTGTCAAGTTTCAGATTCCAAATGAGCCAGTCTTAGAGTGGAAAAGTAGTTCAGCAGTGCCTAAGGGTCGTTTCATTTCGTACCTTAAGGCAAGAAAGTTAGTTTCTAAGGGTTGTGTCTATCACTTGGTCCGAGTTATTGACTCTAGTGTTGAGATACCTCATATCCAGTCAGTTCCTATAGTTAAAGAGTTTCCTGAAGTTTTTCTAGATGGTCTATCGGGAGTCCCTCCTAAGAGAGAAATAGACTTCGGCATACACATTCTTCCAGATACTCGTCCTATCTCTATTCCGCCATATAGGATGACACCTGTAGAGTTGAAAGAACTTAAAGAGCAGTTGAAAGATATTTTAGAGAAAGGTTTTATTCGACCAAGTGTCTCACCTTGGGGCACTCCGGTCTTATTTGTGAGAAAGAAAGATGGTTCCCTTAGGATGTGTATAGATTACCGCCAATTGAACAAGGTTACCATCAAGAATAAGTATCCTCTTTTGAGAATTGATGATCTTTTTGATCAGCTTCAGGGTGCTTCTTGTTTTTCAGAAATAGACCTCAGATCTGGCTACCATCAGTTGAAAGTAAGGGAATGTGACATTTCCAAGACAGCATTCAGGACCTGTTATTGTCACTATGAGTTTCTGGTCATGTCGTTCGGTTTAACTAATGCACCAGCATCGTTCATGGACCTTATGAATAAAGTTTTCAAACTTTATTTAGATATGTTTGTTATCGTCTTCATTGATAACATACTAATACATTCAAGGAATGAATAAAATCATGCTAGCCATCTCAGAATAGTACTTCAGACTTTGAAAGATAAGGAGTTATATGCTAAGTTCTCTAAATGTGAGTTTTGGATTAAGTCTTTGGCGTTCTTAGGCCACATAGTTTCCGGTGATAGAATTAGAGTTGATACCCAAAAGATAGAGGCAGTGCAGAATTGGCCTAGACCCACATCTCCAAGTAATATTAGGAGTTTCTTGGGTTTTGCGGGATATTATAGAAGGTTCGTAGGGGGGTTCTCCTCTATTTCTTCCCCTTTGACCAAGTCAACTCAAAAAACAATGAAGTTTCAATGGTTTGAAGCTTGTGAGAAAAACTTTCAGGAATTGAAAAAGAGGTTGACTACTGCCCCAGTGTTGACCTTACCAGAAGGTACACAAGGCTTTGTTGTGTATTGTTATGCGTCTAGAGTTGGTTTGGGTTGTGTGCTGATGCAGAATGACAAAGTTATAGCTTATGCCTCCAGACATTTGAAAATCCATGAGAAGAATTACCCAATCCATGACTTAGAGTTGACTATTATAGTCTTTGCTTTAAAGATATGGCATCATTATTTGTATGGTGTTCATGTTGATTTGTTCACTGATCACAAGAGTCTTCAATATGTGTTCACTTAGAAAGAGCTTAATCTCAGACAAAGAAGGTGGTTGGAATAACTCAGGGATTATGACATGAATATTTTTTATCACTCAGGTAAGGCTAATGTTGTTGCTGATGCCTTGAGCAGGTTGTCTATAGGTAGTACCGCCCATGTTGAGAGAGAAAAGAGAGAGTTGGCGAAAGATATGCATAGACTTGCATGCTTAGGAGTCCGGCTAATGGATTCCACAGAAGGAGAAATAGTGGTGATGAATGGGAATGAATCATCATTAGTTTCAGAAGTAAAGAAAAGAAAGACCAAGACCCAATTTTGCTTGAATTGAAGGCAATTGTTCCTAAGCAAAAAGTATTAGCTTTTGAACAAGGGGGAGATGGCATATTGAGATATCAAGGTAGATTGTGTGTACCAATGGTAGATAGACTCCAAGAGAGGATCATGGAGGAAGCTCATAACTCCAGATATTCCATTCATTCGGGTTGCACAAAGATGTATCGTGACTTGAGAGAGGTGTATGGGTGGAATACCATGAAGAAGGGAATTGCAGAATTTGTTGCTAAGTGTTTGAATTGCCAACAAGTTAAAGTAGAGAACCAAAGGCCCGATGGTTTGGCTCAGAATATAGAACTTACAGAATGGAAGTGGGAGATGATTAATATGGATTTCATCACATATTTACCAAGGTCTTGCAGACAACATGATTCCATTTGGGTGATTGTCGATAGCATGACAAAATTATCCCACTTTTTGCCGGTGAAGACTACCCATTCAGCAAAAGATTATGCTAAGCTATATATTCAAGAAGGGGTAAAACTTCATGGGGTTCCGTTCTTCATTATTTCAGACGGAGGTGCGCAATTTACTACACAGTTTTAGAAGTCTTTACAGAAAGGCTTGGGTTCAAAGGTGAACTTTAGTATTGCTTTTCAACCTCAGACTAATGGGCAAGCGGAGCACACTATTTAGACCTTAGAGGATATGTTGAGGGCTTGTGTGATTGGTTGCAAAGGTAATTGGGATGATCACCTACCTCTTATTGAGTTTGCTTACAACAATAGTTACCACTCGAGCATCCAAATGGCTCCTTGTGAAGCTCTTTTTGGGAGAAGGTGTAGATCACCTATTGGATGGTTTGAAGTTAGTGAAGAAGGGTTGATAGGACCAGATCTAGTTCATGAAGCCATGTAGAAGGTGAAAGTGATTCAAGAGAGGTTGAAGACGGGGCAGAGTCGTCAGAAATCCTACATTGATGTTAGGAGAAGAGAGTTAGAGTTTGAAGTTGATGATTGGGTATATTTAAAAGTTTCACCCATGAAGGGCGCTATGAGATTTGGTAATAAGGGGAAACTTAGTCCCCGGTATATTGGACCTTATCGAATAGCCAAGAGGATTGACAAAGTAGCTTATGAGTTGGAGCTACCACAAGAGTTGGCAGCGGTTCATCCGGTATTTCACATCTCCATGTTAAAGAAGTGCATGGGCGATCCTTCATTGATCATACCAACTGAAGATATTGGGATCAAGGATAGCTTATCTTATGAGGAGATTCCTGTTCAGATTCTAGATCGACAAGTTCGCAAGTTGAGGACTAAGGAAGTAGCATCAGTCAAAGTCGTTTGGAGAAACCAATTTGTTGAGCAAGCTACTTGGGAAGCTGAGGAGGATATGAAGAAGAGATATCCACATCTCTTCAAATCCGGAGAAGTCCCAAATCAAGGTACTCATCCTTTTCTAGGCATTTTATTTATAAATTGGCATGTTCTGTTTGCTTTGCTTGTTGGGTGTTTGAAATGTATGACTGATATTACACCCTTAGCCTAGTAAAAGTAATCTCATTCGAGGATGAATATTCCCAAGGGAGAGATATTGTAATATCTCGCAAATTGAAATAACTAGGAAAGAGTTCAAAGTTGGGGAAGGAATTATTTTTGGAAAGTAAATATAAAAGTCTGGAAAATTGTAAGTCTGTTAGTTGAGTTTTTGGTCAACTTCAAGCGGCCATAAATCCTAGCTCAGGATTAGTTAGGTGTATTTCCAGGTATGGTTGGAAAGCTCTTGGAATAACATTTCCAACGCCGCTGAGTTTGTGCGATTTCGAGTTCGTATGAGTGAGTTATGCCCTTTGGAAGTTGGGCTGTTTGAATAAGGAAAGTTTAATCCGGATTTTGGAAGGGTAATTTAGTCTTTTCCTTACCTAATTATTCTAATTCTTTTTTAGGAGTTAATTGGGGTAAAATCAGATTTTAGTCAGTTTAGAAAAGTTGAAGTTTCACGCTAGGGCTTGAAGAAAAGAGAAAAGAGGAGAAGGGAGAAGAGAAATCAAGATTCATCAAGATCATCGAGTTTGGCTTGTGGATTTCGTCAAAGGGTGATCCCTACGAGGTATGTGAGATCACATAGCGTTGGGTTAGTTCACTCATGCACCAACCATTATTCAATTCAGCGAATTTAAGTCTTTGAAAGTTTAGAAATTGAGTTCTTGATGAACATTGTTGTAAGTTCCGTTTGAATTTCTTGTGGGTTGTGTTGTTGGAGTTTCTTGGGATTTGATTCATGTTTTTGGGTGTAATTTTGATTTGAATCTATCATATATTGAGGGTATAAATGATTCTAAGTGTTTGGGGAAGGAACCATTGAAGTTTAGAGGGTTTAAAGATGAAAAACGGAGAAGAAAAGTCGTCAAACACCTGGGGATAGGGGTAAGGCGTCGCGCCAGCCAGCGCGGCCCAAAAAGGGCTCTGAATCTTCACCCTTGGGGTGCCACACCAGCCAGCGCGCCCCAGACTGGTCTCTGAATATTGTGGGCTGGCATCACGCGCCTTCCAGAGCGCCAGTGACGCAAGTTCTCCCTATTTGTTCCCCATCTTTTCGTACTTGTTCCTTAGCAATGCACCTCTGTTTCTTAGTTGATTCGAACACTCTTAGGTACATTTAAACATCATGAAATCATCCATAAACATGAGATCATGAACCTTGAATCCATAATCCAATTCACGGAAAGTTAGGATCAAAGTCAAGAGAAGTTAAAAGTCAAGTCTAGAAGTTAAGAAGCAAGTCAAGAGAAGTTTATAAAGTTTTCCTAAAGTCTTTCACAAACGTTTTAAATTTGTTTTAAGACTTAAGTTTCAAGTTAAGTAAAGAGTAAAAAGTTGAGTTCATTTCTGAAAAAGCTATAAGGGAACTAAGTATTCCCAAGAGTTTTAAATGTTTTCACATTTGAATAAAAATGGGAAACACCGATTTCCAAGAGAGCTTTTAAGCTAAAGTTTTGAGTAATTATCTCAAACCAAAGAAAGAAGTTTTGATTTTAAATCATATGAGCTAAGTATATTTTGGGAGTAGTATTGAGCATCGCTATGGGGATGTGAGTTCATATTAACTCAAGTCTTCATAAACCATGTAGCCATCATGGGTAGTAAATGATCATACTTTTTAGATGACTCCTTAATATGATTTTAGCATAGACTAGTGGATCCACTTAGTTAAGCGTTCTATATGACGACAAAGTATAGAACAGTTCTGGTAGCGTAGGCAAGACGATGTATCATCACTTAGGCTCATAGTAATGGTTGTCGGTTAGAGAATCTCCCACAAAAACTATATTACTTTTTTAAATGAGTAAAATTGAGTTTGTTATTGCATTTTCTTTAACAAACTAAGTTGTTTTGCACTGTTTTACAAGCTTTCTATATATTGCATATGTTTATTGCTTTATATTGAGTTAAGTTATTCAAGAGTTGAGTAAAGCCAAGGTAATTGGTCCTTTCAGATCCTTTTCAAGCTTAAGTTATGTTTAACATTCCAACTCGCATACTCGTACATTCAATGTACTGATGCCAGTTGGCCTGCATCTTATTAGGATGTAGACGCAAGTAACCAGGATCAGCATTCAGCGCCTCGTTGATCTAGTTGAGCACTCAGAGTTAGTTGGTGAGCCTCTTTGCATTTCAGATGCCTCTTTTTATCATTAACTTTCAGTATTTCATTGTTAGGATGATCGGGGGTCTTGTCCCGACATCCCTCTTTGTTTTAGAGGCTTCATAGACAGTCAGACGGTTAGTAGTTCAGTTGTCTTTACATTTTCATTTCATATGTTAAGACTTGAGTTGCCATTTTGGCCAAGTTGAATGTTTGACCTTTTAAGCATTCTCAGTATTTTATTATTCAAGTGAGTATAGTGCTATTGATCATTACAAATATGCATAGAGTCTTCCACTTAGTAAGTAAGCCAAACCAAGGGTTTGCTTGGGCCAATAATAATTCTTGAGTGCTAGCCACGTCCGGATGTAAGCTCGGGGCGTGACAATATGTATAAGCAATACAACTACAAATTAATTGAGAAGTGGGCCCTGGTTGAGAGGCCCCACGGTTTTTTCTATGTAAATATGTACGAGCAATACAATGGGACAATTGCAAATTAATAGAGAAGTGTGCCCTGTTTGAGATGTGAATAAGCAAGCATGTTGACATAGTGTTGCTTGCTCTAAATAAGGACTACTTAAAATGTAGAAAATATCCCTATGATTTAAATTTAAACTTTTGGTTTAATTGTCCAAAATTCTATCATCTTTTATTATTATTAACTAAGAAATACATTTGCCTATTATTTCTCGATATTTTTATTCATAAATTCCTTTTGATTTCTAATGTTAATGTTAAATTGTTGATATGATTAGTAGAAAAAACATATATTACTTTATTTTAAAAATTATCACGATTAAAAATTACGAATTTCAAATAATAATTGGGCCCGTGCGAAGCACGACTTCCCTTTTTCTAGTAAATTTAGAAACGTGCATAATTAATATGTATAAATTATAAAAATTTATATACTATTTATGTAAGATAGAAGATGGAATAATTAAAATAGAAATAATTTATACGTAACTAATTAAATTTTAATAATTAATATTTATTTAAAATTACATAGTTAGCATATCAAGGTTTTTTAATTTTTCTTTTCATATTTTATCCCAAAAATTAATTACTTATTCCAAATCATTTTTCAAAATAAATAATTATATGCCAATTAATATAAATATTATGATAAAATAGTTATATTAATTAGAATTTAAGATGCATGTAAAAATTAAAATGAACAAATGAAGAAATTACAAATATTCGGTGGGTCCTCAATAGGAAGGCAAATGGACAATATTCAAGTGGCCCGATGTTTTTTGCTATGTAAATAAGCATAAGCAATTGCAAATTAATAGAGAAGTAGACCTTGTTTGAGTGGCCCCAAGGCTTTTTGCTATGTAAATATGTACGAGCAATACAATGGGACAATTGCAAATTAATAGAGAAGTGGGCCCTGTTTGAGATGTGGATAAGCAAGCATGTTGACAGAGTGTTGCTTGCTTATTCACTTTTTATAATTAATATTTATTTAAAATTACATAGTTTGCATATCAAGATTTTTTAATTTCTTTTTCATATTTTATCCTCAACATTAATTACTTATTCCAAATCATTTTTCAAAATGTATAATTATATGTCAATTAATATAAATATTATGATAAAATAGTTATATTAATTAAAATTTAAGAAGCATATAAAATTCAAAATGACTAAATGAAGAAATTACAAATATTCAGTGGGTCCTCAATTGGAAGGCAAATGGATAATATTCAAGTGGCCTAATGTTTTTTGCTATGTAAATATGTATAAGCCATACAACTGCAAATTAATAGAGAAGTGGGCCCTTTTTGAGTGGCCCCAAGGCTTTTTGCTATGTAAATATGTACGAGCAATACAATGGGACAATTGCAAATTAATAGAGAAGTGGGCCCTGTTTGAGATGTGAATAAGCAAGCATATAGATGGACTGCTGCTTGCTCTAAATAAGTACTACTTAAAATGTAGAAATTATCCCCATGATTTAAATTTAAACTTTTGATTTAATTGTCCAAAATTCTATCATCTTTTATTATTATTAACTAAGAAATACATTTGCTTATTATTTCTCGATCTTTTTATTCATAAATTCCTTTTGATTTCTAATGTTAATGTTAAATTGTTGATATTATTAGTAGAAAAAACAAATATTATTGTATTTTAAAAATTATCATGATTAAAAATTACAAATTTCAAATAATAATTGGGCTCGTGCAAGCACGGCTTCCCCTTTTCTAGTAAATTTAGAAACGTGCATAATTAATATATGTATAAAATATAAAAAAAAAATTATGTACTATTCTAGGTAAGATAGAAGATGGAATAGTTAAAATAGAAATAGTTTATACATAAATAATTAAATTTTAATAATTAATATTTATTTAAAATTACATAGTTAGCATATCATGGTTTTTTAATTTTTCTTTTCATAGTTTATCCTCAACATTAATTACTTATTTCATATCACTTTTCAAAATGTATAATTATATGTCAATTAATATAAATATTATGATAAAGTAGTTATATTAATTAGAATTTAAGAAGCATATAAAATTTAAAATGAATATATGAAGAAATTACAAATATTCAGTGGATCCTCAATTGGAAGAAAAATGAACAATATTCAAGTGGCCCAATGTTTTTTACTATGTAAATATGTATAAGCAATACAATTACAAATTAATAGAGAAGTGGGCCCTGTTTGAGATGTGAATAAGCAAACATGTTGATGGAGTGTTGTTTGCTTATTCACATTTCTTATATAGTAATAATGCTTGGATATCATTGATAAGAGTTTCTTTGTATATTTCTATCATGATGCATTTATGTCATCACAAGACTTATAACTTCTTCAAGAATTTCCTTTATACGCGGGAAATTTTTTTTCCGCGTCGCGGAGCGGTCACAAACCCTTCGGCATCGAAATTTATTTCGCGATCAAATACTTAAATGCATCTCCGCGTCGCGGACTTGCTTTCAGACAATGATTCCTTGATCGTTTCTCACGTTTAACTACCTAAAAACACTCCTAAACATAATGAGATCTTTCCTATCACAAATCACAATCCTTGAATCCATAAATTCAAATCCAAGGAAAGTTAATAGCCAAATCAAGAGAAGTTCATAGAGTCTTCCAAAAGTCTTATATAAATGTTTTAATTTTGTTTTAAGGCTGAGTTTTGAGTTGAGTCAAGAGTAAAGATTGAAGTTCATTTCTTCAAAAGAGTATATCGGGACTATGTATTCCTAAAGAGTAAAATGTTTTCACATTTAAACAAGAAAGGAAACTGAGATTTTCAAGGGAGCCTTTGAGCTAGTTTTCAGTAAGGAGTAAATGCTTTCACAATTAAGCAAGAGAGGAAACTTTGATTTCCAAGATCGCATTTGAGCTAAGTTTTGAGCAATTATCTCAAACCACAATAAGTTATGTTTTTAAACATAAGAGCTAGTATTATATTTTGAGAGTAGTATTGAGCACCGTTATGGAGGAGAGTTCAGACAACTCCCAGTCCTCATAAACCATATAACTATCATGGGTAGAAAAGGGTCATACTTTTTAGATGATTCCTTAGTGCTTTTTAGCATAGACTAGCGGATCCACTTAGTAGTCAGGTTCTATACCCCTGGCAAGGTATATGAAGACCCTGGCAACGTGAGACAAAATGTTGTATCATCACATAGCTCTTAAGTGATGGTTGTCGGTTAGAGAAACTCCACAAAAGTATTTTGTATTCTTATATACAGAGAGTTAATTGTATTTTTATATACATTCAGAGTTTTCATTATATCTTTGCATACACACAGAGTTACTATTATATTTCTTAAAACATAGAGTTATTATCCATGTTTTAAAGCTTTTCTTCATAATACATTTATTATACTGTTTTATATTGAAATGAGTTCAGTTGAGATGAGTTGAGACCAGGTTTGTTCTTTCAGTTCCCCTTTCAAGGTTATGTCTTGTTTTAGTATTCCCTTCGCATGCTCGTACATTCAATGTACTGATGCCATTGGGCCTGCATTGTTTTATGATGCAGAGACAGGTAATCAGGATCATCATCCTGCACCTCGTTAATCCAGTCGAGCACTCAGAGTCAGTTGGTGAGCCTCTTTGCTTTCCGGAAGATCCCTTTAGTTATGTTTTGTTTTATTGCTTTTGGCTATTTCAGTTGTTAGGATGATCGGGGGTCTTGTCCCAACATTTCCTTAGTATTTAGAGGCTTCATAGTCAATTAGATATGAGTTCTTTAGTCTTGATATTTCAGTTGTTTGATTTAAAGACTTCAGTTACTATTCTGGCTAAGTTGAATGTTAATTTCTAAACATTCTCAGTTTATCTATTCCTACAGTTGTTTTTAGATTGTATTTAAGCACATTTTCTATAAGTAAGTCTTCCTCTAAGAGTCTAGCTAGGCCAAGGGTTCGCTTGGGGCCAACAATGGTTCTCGAGTGCCAGTCCCGCCCAAGGTGTAGGCTCGGGGTGTGACAAACTTAGTATAAGAGCCCAGAGTTCAAGAGTCCTAGAGAGTCTATGAAGTCGTGTCTGTAGAGTCCTACTTATCGGTGTAAAGCGCGCCACATCTATAATTAGGAGGCTGCAACATTTAGGAACCATCTCACTTCTTTCAGATTCATTTCGTGCGATAGAGTTAATCTCTATAAAGTTTCTTTCTAACTCGTGCTTGTGAGTATCTTTCAGATCATGCCTCCACAAAGGGCTGTCAGAGGTCGTCCCACTAGAAGGAATGTTGAACCACAGGAACAAGGGGTACCTAATGCGCCTGAAGTGTAACCCCAAGAAGAGGTCACCATTGTTGAATTCTGTGAAGCTATCGGATGTTAAGTCAAACTCTGACCAATCAAGTTGGACAGAGAGAGAATCGACAGAAAATGGCTGATACTTTAAGGATCCATGAATTCTTAATGATGAATCCTCCGAGCTTCACTGGATCAAGTATCACTGAGGATCCGGAGAACTTCGTTGAGGAGCTTCAGAAGGTTTTTGAGATTATGCATGCCACCGATGCTGAGAGAGTGAAATTAGATGCATACCAACTAAATGGTATCGCTAGAATCTGGTTTGATCAATTGAAGAAGAATCGAGTTGATGGTGCACTACTTATGAGTTGGGCTCGTTTTGAGGAAGCCTTCTTAGGGCGTTTCTTTCCTTGAGAACTAAGAGAGGCAAAGGTATGAGAGTTCTTCACACTTAAGCAGGATTCTTTGAGTGTTCATGAGTACAATCTGAAGTTCACCCAACTTTCACGCTATGCTCCGGAGATGGTTGCTGACATAAGGAGCATGATGAGTTTATTCGTTGCTGGGTTGTCTCGCTTGTCAAATAAGGAAGGCAATACAGCTATGTTAATAAGGTATCTGTACATAGCAATGCTAATGATCCATGTGTAACAAGTTGAGGCGGACAAGTTGAGGGATAAAGAAGAGTTTAAGAATAAGAGGGCTAAGACATCAGGGAATGAGTTCGGGCAAGCAGAAGAGTAATGTCAACCGGTCATCCTTCCAACAGAAATAAAAGGGACATGCTCCACCATCTGCTAGTGCACTTGCACCAAGGAACAAATGTGAGTACAATAGTCAGAATTCACAGGTTTCAGAGCTAGACCTGCCCATTCTCAAGGTAGTATGGCATAAGGGGTAAGTAAGCCTCATGTATTTGCTAAGTGTGGTAGGAGCCACTCAGGGATGTGCCGTGATGGCTCTACTGGTTGCTTCAAGTGTGGTCAGAATAGTCATTTTATGAGAGAGTGTCCTAAGAACATGCAAGGTAACGGTAATGGGGGAAATAGAGCCTGGTCTTCTTCAGTTGCCCCACCAGACATAGCTACATCTAGAGGAGCTATTTCAAGGATAAACTGAGGATCAAACCGTCTTTATGCTATCACTAGTCACCAAGAGCAAGAGGATTCGCCAGATGTTGTCACTGGTATGATCCAAGTCTTTAACTTTGATGTTTATGCTTTGCTAGATCCAGGAGTGAGTTTATCCTTTGTAATTCCTTATGTTGCGATTAATTTTGACGTCCTTCCTGAGAAACATATTGAGCCCTTCAGTATTTCTACACCTGTTGGTGAGTCTATTTTAGTAGAGAGAGTCTATCGTGATTGTACCATTTCCGTCAATCACAAGAGCACCATGGCTGATTTAGTTGAGTTAGACATGGTAATTTTGATGTCATTCTTGGTATGGACTAGCTTCATGCCTATTATGCCTAAGTTGATTGTAGAACTCGAGTTGTCATGTTCCAGTTTCCTAATATTAGGGAACTGGAACTTGACAACTCGAGTTCTACAATCGACTGAGGCATAATAGGCATGAAGCTAGTTATAGAGTGGAAAAGTAGTTTAGCAGTGCCTAAGGGTCGTTTTATTTCGTACCTTAAGGCAAGAAAGTTAGTTTTCAAGGAGTGTGTCTATCACTTAGTCCGACTTAATGACTCTAGTATTGATATACCTCCTATTCAATCAATTCCAGTAGTAAAAGGGTTTCCAGAAGTCTTTCCAGATGATATTTCTGGAGTCCCTCCTGAGAGAGAAATAAACTTTGGTATAGATATTCTTCCTGATACTCGTCTTATATCTACCCGCCATATAGAATGGCACCAACAGAGTTAAAAGAACTAAAAGAGCAAGTGAAAGATCTCTTAGAGAAAGGTTTTATTCGACCAAGTGTCTCACCTTGGGGCGCTCCGGTCTTGTTTGTGAGGAAGAAGGATGGCTCTCTTAGAATGTGTAAATTATCGTCAGTTGAACAAGGTTACTATCAAGAATAAGTATCCTCATTTGAGAATTGATGATCTCTTCGATCAACTTCAGGGTGCTACTTGTTTTTCCAAGATAGATCTCAGATCAGGCTACCATTAGTTGAGGCTAAGGGAATGTGATATTCCAAAGACAACTTTCAAGACCCATTATGGTCATTATGAGTTTCTGGTCATGTCATATGGTTTAATTAATGTGCCTGCAACGTTCATGGACCTTATGAATAGAGTATTCTTTTTGAAACAGTTACCAACAAAAGAAAGAGGTCATTCTTTTTGAAACAGACTCTAAAAAGGAAAGGAGGTCATTCTTTTTTAAACGGAGGGAGTAGTTGATGCAGGTTATTGAGAACAATATAAATGACACGTAGCACAAGAGAGTATTACCAATCTATCCCAACTTAAATTTTATTGTCAACTAACAGACATGTTAATACCCCTCTTCTAATATAGTAGAATTAATTATTACAACACTAATATAAATATTGGTTGATCAAAATATCTTTTAAATATTGATCAATCGGCTTTTATACCCTTTATTTTTTTTTTATTAGTTACTATTTTTTAAAATTATTTTCCAAGACCAAATATTAAACATTAATTAATATGATTAGTATAGTAAACTAGTCATAGATCAATCATTATTCTCTTAATTAAAGTCGTTCGATAATGAAACATAAAAAAATTGTGTTGTTAATTTTAATGCAATCTATAATGCGATAACTTTATAAACATATTTTTAAATAAAATTGTTTTCAATTATAAAAATATGACATTTTCTATTAGACAGATTAACAATATATTTTTAAAAATGTGTCGCATAAATTGAAACAATGCGTGTAACTCACATCATATGCCTATTTATTTAGTGCATCTGTATCCGCCAACTCCCATGTACAAACAAAGATTAGTGAAAAATAAATGAGTTCGTTGTTAGTACTACCCCAAGCCCAGTTCTTCCCAGTATCATATAATTTGGATCGTCATCTTCAATCGTCGAATTCATCAGATATATTTTTTGATGAAACTGTTTGAACAGTTCTTTGAAGAATTTATGAGGTACTTACTTGTATATATGAGATAGAAATTTCAATTTTCTCATTAGTTTAAACTAACAGGTTTGGTGGAGTACGGGTGTCTGTTATTGGAGGTAGATCCAAACTTCCGATAAAATTACAGAAAGGCATAGAGTTAACAAAAGAGGCGACCAAAGGCAATGAAGGACTTCATCTTACGATGGCACTAAACTATGGAGGACAATATGTTATGTATCAGATACTTAAGTTATATATTATCAGATAACATAACTATAAAGCAGATTCATATTGATTTAGGTTTGAAATAATTGGGGATATATATTCACAATAACATTAATTATGAAGAACGTTAGACACATTGACAAAGATAGCTCTATCGGCCCTACAAATATGTCATATATACAAGGGCGAAAAGAGAATATTAGGTAAAATTTGGACGGATTCAATAATTTTTATTTTGTATTTGTATTAGAACACCTATTAAATATGTATAAATATCTAACTATAAATTTAATAATTGTAATGATTCGGTTGGTCATTTTTCAATTTTTTCATAAAACATTTTGTCCCTCCCGATATTAATCCCAAGTCATTTTTGATTGAATTTTGAAATTGGTTTTGAGCTTGAGTAAAAAGTTGTGAATTATGAGTATTTTTAATTCAAATGGCTAATTTGTTTAAAAGTGGTTTTCGGTGTCTTTTAGAGATTCGAGTGTCGAAATGAAATTTCGTCGATTCCATCAGTCTTGAAATATGGAAATTAGAGTCAATGAGTAACCGGTTACAAATTCGGAGTCTTTTTGAGGATTTGCGGTCCTAAGTTGGAAAATGTAAAATTTTAGTATTTGAATTGACTTTGGTCAACATTCGGGGTTTGGATAATCGAATTGGAATTTCGAGAGTTCTATTTGATTCAGAGTATGATTTTAGACTTAGAGGAGCTCTTCGTTGAATTTTTGGAGGTCCCGAGCATTAGCGAAGACCGGTTCGCTTTTGCGAAGGATCAAGTCAGACCTTCGCAGAAGTGAAGGCTTGTTCACGATCCTGATCTTCTCATTAGCGAATGCCAGTTCGCGAAAGTGAAGGCCAGTCTGCAAAAACGAAGGCCGAGTATTTCTCGTGGTTCGCTTAAGCGACTTTAAAAAGGGTTTTTGGTGTGCCATTATGGGGTTTTACCCCATTTTTTCCCATTTTGAGTTATGAAAAATCCTTGGAGGTAATTTTGAAGGATCTCTTGTGTTAATCATTTGGGTAAGCTTTTGTGACCCTAAAATTTCAATTCCATTTTATCATTCATGGATTTTAACACCAAAATTTGAGATTTTGATTGGCAAATGACAATGTTTTTCAAGAACTTGAGTTGTAAAGTAAAATTAAATGGTGATTTTGAACAGATTTTAATTCCTTTTTTGAAATGATTTTCACCAATGAGTTTCAAATGTCTTGGGTGACATGATTTTCAGGTAAAGATTTTGGGTTCAAACCTCATTTTTGGAATTGAATTTTTAAGCTGAATTGACCCATTTTTCAAAGTGTATGCTATGGGTGTTGTTATTTCCAAAATCTAATTGTGATTACTTGATTGAATTAAATTTTGTGACTTTGGATATTGTTCGGAAGGGAAAGGCTCAAGTCTTGAATTGACTTTTATTTGAATTGAGGCAAGTGAACTTCTAAATCTTGTTAAAACTTGTGGAATCTTGAACTCTCTTTTCTTATATGTGTTGGGAGTAATGAAAATAAGGTGATGGGTTAAATTGCACAAATTGAATAACCATAATGATAAAGGCGGGGTTAATGAAAAAAAGACAACATGTTGATAATGGTGTTTGCTAGGGGTGTACATGAGCGGGTTGGTTCGGGTTTTCAAATATCAAACCAAACCATTTCTGTCGGATTTTTAAATCTATAAACCAAACCAAACCAATAAAACTCGTGTTTTTCAACCTCGGGTTTTTTCGGATTTTTTCGAGTTTTTCGGATTTTTGGGTTTTTCTAGTAAAGTATTCATACAAACATATAATTTACTTGTACTTCAAATATTTCTTTGGTCCTACCAAAATACAATTATCTAAGGTGTTTCTTAAGAAAATAACACAAATATGATATGAGTAATGACACTAAAATATCCAACAAAAAAATAATATTAATGAAATCATGTAAAACAAATATTGCAAATTAACAAGTCATAATGAAAATGATCATGATTTAAAAGTATTAAATTATGCTAAAATAAGTTTAATAAGTATTTGTTACATGACTAAATATTAAAGGAAATTAAAATTAGATTATGTATTTGAATTGTCTGTAAAACCAAAGAACAAATATTCAATATTATTGTCATTCTTAGGGTTAAATTGATTTTCATTTTGCATTAGTATTAATTTGATTTTGATTTAAGCTTTATTATAATTACCAACATCCGTGGACTATAATCTTTATTGAACCATTCAGAATTCTAAGTTTCAAACTTGAAATAATATATTAAAACATAAAAACTATGAAAAAGTATATGAAATATTTAAAAATAATATCAAAGTATTTATGTATGAAATAAAAATTTTAAAATTATATATATAATGTCGGGTTGTTTGGTATCGTGTTGGTTTTTTTTAGTTAAAACCAAACCAAACCAAATATAGTCGCGTTTTTTTTTTCCAATACCAAACCAAGTCGAACCAACCACTAGTCAGATTTTTTCTTGATTTGCAGTTTGGTTCAGTTTTCAGTTCGGTTTTGTACACCCCTAGTGTTTGCATTGTGAATTGTCTTGAGTGTTGATATTGATTCGCTGATTGATGTGATACTCGATAGTATTGTGTGGATGTGAATTGCTTGAAATTGTCATCTCTTCATTATTGCGTGAACAAGACTATTTGCATTGGTTCTATAACACTATGAGATGTTATTGTGATTGATGTTGGGGTATTTCCCGCGAATGTTATTGAAGTTGAGGTCATAGCCAATGAGTATTATTGATGTCGAGGTCATTACCGACGAGTGTTATTGATATCGAGGTTATTTTCGACGAGTGTTATTGATGTCGGTGTCATTGCCAATGAGTATTGCGATGCCGAGGTCATTGCCGATAAGTACTTTGGTTATGAGTATTCCCCATGAGTCCCGATTGTTAATTGTGTATGATAATCATGATACTTGTATTTGGTATACTTGATTGTTGTGCTCAATAATCTTATTACTTATGATTGATGACTTGATACTTGTGATTTGACGATGTGTAACTATTGATGTGAGACTATGGAACCTTGTGAGCTATTTATTGTGAATTGTTAGGTTGTGCTGCTTTTATATATGCATGTTGTAGTTTTGGGGGTTTGGTTGGGGTGAAAGGAGTTTTTCGTTTTCTAGTTAGTTTTACCTTATTTTAGTGGTTTATTTGTTGAGTACCGTGTAGTTTTGGTACTCACTCCTAGCTACTACACTGTGTAGGTTTCGAGTCCAGATCTGTGTGACATTTCTCTTTCATCTATTTCCGAGGCTGAGGATACACTGAGTGGTAACTACTAGTCTTTCCGGCGGGCCCTCTTGTTCCTTACATTATGTTTTGTTCTATTCGAGATCAAAGACATTGAGACTTGTACTTATCTTTCAATTCTGTATTAATACATTGGCGCCTTGTACATGTGATAACCAGGTTTTGGTGCTATCCTAAAATACAGCAAACAAGAAAGGAAAATAGCAACCAAACAATAATATTTGAATTTGAATTTGTGCAAATGTTACCATCTTTATAAAATCTGTAAGAAAAGATATGTAATCCCCTGATTCTTCTTTTCACAATTGTTCTTGACTTGATGAAATACTTGCGGCTCATCACTTGGAGCAAAGACTTCTTTGTATGTGAAAGACTTGCGGATCACCATTGAAGCGCATTGATTATCTATGTATTTTTGTTTGGGTGTTCTGATCTTATGAAGACCCCTTTATATAGGCGTGAGCTAGGGTTTTAGGGTATTTTGATTCAAGTAATTTAGAGGATCTTGGGCTTGAAGAATGTGAGTTGGGCTCATCTTGTCAACTTAATAGATTTGCTTAAATATAATTTGGACTTTATTTAAATTATATATTTTTTATTTAAAATATTAATCCGACTTTATTAATTAACAATTCGACTTGGTCAACATATTATAAATTAAAAAAATTTCATGATTTATCAATAAAACTTCACCGTCCACCAAAGTGTTTTTTTCCCTTTTATATTTGTGGTCATTTTTGGGCCACATAATTGTGGTCATTTAGCGACACTCAAAAATGTCCGAAAAACATGTGGCAGGCACTTCAAACCTTGAGTGGTTAATAAAATGTCGGCCTCTCATATCTTCTGTTGCTTTGTGTCTCGATTTCTGTGAATTTTAATTATGCCACATTTTTCGTAGGTTTCAGAAAACTCATTAATCTTGTATGGTTGGAAAATTATCCCTTATAATATTGTGAAGTTCGTAACTTTATAGGTTTGACTATTTAGAATTTATATAAAGGGGTTGTAATTAATTTTTTTTCTCTCTCTCATTTGCTCCTCTTTTAGTTTAAAACATTCTAAAAGAGTTGTCCCATAATTGTCAGATCTAAATGTATTGCACTAAGATTATAGAATTGTATACGTTAAACATAATGACAAATATAGCTCTTAAAATTTAGACGGACTCAATAATTTTTATTTTTATTATGTATTTGTATTAGGATATTTATTAAATATATGTATGATTATAAGTTTGATGGTAAGTTTGAACTAAAAAAGTTCTAAATTCTAGTTGAGTTTCTGCACATACACATTTGTTTAGTCTCTTATCACACGTAAACACCATGTATTGAAATTATTATTAATTTATTTAAATAATAAATAATAATATCAATTGAGGTAATTTATGTGTGATATTAGAGAATATATGAATGTGTGGTTTTAAATTTTTATTCCGTAGTACAACTAAAGTTAGAGATAAAACAACAAATTAAGGAGATCTAAAATATCTTGTTGAGTTGTCAAAAATTGAAGCACATGGTCATATTCATTTCTCTTTCCCCAAGGCCTAGCTCAAGTGGCAAAGGGTGGAGGATTTGTGGCTTAGGTCCCAGGTTCAAGCCCCATACCATGCAAAGAGAAGCCTCGTATTTAAGTGGAAAAGGGTAGAGGGGTGGGCCCATAATCCACCGAGTTTAGAAGGCTTTGATTGGTCCAAAAGGTGGGTCACATATGGATTTCTCGGTTCTTAAAAAAAAATATCTTGTTGATTTGTCAAAAATTGAAGCACATGGTCATATTCATTTCTCTTTCACTTAGAACCGTTCAGCCCCAAGGCCTAGCCTAAGTGGCAAAAGGTGGAGGATTTTGTGGCTTAGGTCGCAAGTTCAAGCCCCACACCATGCAAAGCGAAGCCCGGTATTTAAGTGGAGAAGGGTAGAGGGGTGGTCCCATTATCCATTGAGTTTAGAAGGCTGTGATTAGTCCAAAGGGTGGGTCACAGACGGATTTCTCGGTTATAAAAAAAAATATCTTGTTAAGTTGTCAAAAATTGAAGCACATGGTCATATTCATTTCTCTTTCACTAAGAACCTTTCAGCCCCCAAGGCCTAGCTCAAGTGGCAAAAGATGGAGGATTTGTGGCTTAAGTCGCAGGTTCAAGCCCCATACCATGCAAAGCGAAGCCTGGTATTTAAGTGGAGAAGGGTAGAGGGGTGGGCCCATTATCCACCGAGTTTAGAAGGTTGTGATTGGTCCAAAAGGCGGGTCACAAATGGATTTATTGGTTATAAAAAAAAATCTTATTGATTTGTCAAAAATTGAAGCACATGGTCATATTCATTTCTCTTTCACTTAGAACCTTTCATCCCCCGAGGCATAGCTCAAGTGGCAAAAGGTGGAGGATTTGTGGCTTAGGTCGCAGGTTCAAGACCCATACCATGCAAAGTGAAGCCCGGTATTTAAGTGGAGAAGAGTAGAGGGGTAGTCCCATTATCCACCGAATTTAGAAGTCTGTGATAGGTCCACAGGGCGGGTCATAGACGAATTTCTCGGTTATAAAAAAAAAATATCTTGTTGAGTTGTAAAAAATTGAAGCACATGGTCATATTCATTTCACTTTCACTTAGAACCTTTCAGCCACCAAGGCCTAGCTCAAGTGGCAAAAGGTGGAGGATTTATGGCTTAGGTCGCAGGTTCAAGCCCCACATCATGCAAAGCGAAGCCCGATATTTAAGTGGAGAAGGGTAGAGGGGTGGGCCCATTATCCACAGAGTTTAGAAGGCTGTGATTGGTCCAAAAGGCGGGTCACAGACGAATTTCTCGGTTATAAAAAAAATATCTTATTGATTTGTCAAAAATTGAATCACATTGTCATATTCATTTCTCTTTCACTTAGAACTTTTCAGCCCCAAAGGCCTAGCTCAAGTGGCAAAAGGTGGAGGATTTGTGGCTTAGGTCGCAGGTTCAAGCCCACACCATGTAAAGCGAAGCCCGGCATTCAAGTGGAGAAGAGTAGAGGGGTGGTCCCATTATCCACCGAGTTTAGAAGGCTGTGATTGGTCCAAAGGCGGGTCACAGACAGATTTCTCAGTTATCAAAAAAAAAATATCTTATTGAGTTGTCAAAAATTGAAGCACATGGTCATATTCATTTCTCTTTCACTTAGAACCTTTCAGCCCCCAAGGCCTAGCTCAAGTGGCAAAAGGTGGAGGATTTGTGGCTTAGGTCGCAGGTTCAAGCCCCACACATGCAAGCGAAACCTGGTATTTAAGTTGAGAAGGGTAGAGTGGTGGTCCGATTATCCATCGAGTTTAGAAGGCTGTGATTGGTCCAAATGGCGGGTCACAGACGGATTTCTCAGTTATTAAAAAAAAAAATATCTTGTTGAGTTGTCAAAAATTGAAGCACATGGTCATATTCATTTCTCTTTCACTTTGAACCTTTCAACCCCCAATTAAGGCCTAGCTCAAGTGGCAAAAGGTGGATGATTTGTGGCTTAGGTCGCAGGTTCAAACCCTATACCATGCAAAGTGAAGCCCGATATTTAAGTGGAGAAGGGTAAAGGGGTAGGCCCATTATCCACTGAGTTTAGAAGGCTGTGATTGGTCCAAAAAGCGGGTCACAAATGGATTTCTCTGTTATAAAAAAAATATCTTATTGATTTGTCAAAAATTGAAGCACATGGTCATATTCATTTCTCTTTCACTTAGAACCTTTCAGCCCCCAAGGCCTAGCTTAATTGGCAAAAGGTGGAGGATTTGTGGCTTAGGTCGCAGGTTCAAACCCCATACCATGCAAAGGGTAGCCCGGTATTTAAGTGGAGAAGGGTAGAGGGGTGGGCCCATTATCCACCGAGTTTAGAAGGTTGTGATTGGTCCAAAAGGTGGGTCACATATGGATTTCTCGGTTACCAAAATAAAAAATATCTTGTTGAGTTGTCCAAAATTGAAGCACATGGTTATATTCATTTCTCTTTCACTTAAAACCTTTCAGCCCCCAAGGCATAGCTCAAGTGGCAAAAAGGTGGAGGATTTGTGGCTTAGATCGCAGGTTCAAGCCCCACACCATGCAAAGCGAAGCCCGATATTTAAGTGGAGAAGGGTAGAGGGGTGGGCCCATTATCCACAGAGTTTAAAAGGCTGTGATTGGTCCAAAAGGCGGGTCATAGACGAATTTCTCGGTTATAAAAAAAAATATCTTATTGATTTGTCAAAAATTGAATACATTGTCATATTCATTTCTCTTTCACTTAGAACTTTTCAGCCCCAAAGGCCTAGCTCAAGTGGTAAAAGGTGGAGGATTTGTGGCTTAGGTCGCAAGTTCAAGCCCACATCATGCAAAGCGAAGCCCGGTATTCAAGTGGAGAAGAGTAGAGGGGTGGTCCCATTATCCACCGAGTTTAGAATGCTGTGATTGGTCCAAAGGGCGGGTCACAGACAGATTTCTCGGTTATCAAAAAAAAAAAAATCTTGTTAAGTTGTCAAAAATTGAAGCACATGGTCATATTCATTTCTCTTTCACTTAGAACCTTTCATTTCAATCTGACGTATGATGGGTTTGGTACGAAGGAAAATATTTTTTATGAAACTCCTTTTGTTATTTCCTAATTCTCTTATTGTATGTGTGTTAGTATTTCCTGATCTGCAGTATCCTCTCAAAATGTATCAGCCAAATTGATGGTTTGAAGCAAGTGAAATACAAGAAAGAAATAACCTTCGGGGGTAAAATATCCTCTTACAACTTCTGTTTGTTAAGAGGGTTTTAAGACTTGAGAATATGAATGAATGCCAGAGAATAATTGCTAATGGAGATGTAAACCAAAATATTTGAAAGAGAACTTTCAAGCACATAGTTTCCAGCTTATAAACAAGTTAACATGATATACTATTATATTTTTCAGAATTATAAGACTTCAACCTAAGTTCATCAAACTGAAGTGTAAGATTTTCATAATGAAATGGACAGACAAATCTCAATAGGCAAGAGAATTACCCAGTGTGTTGCTCCCAATTGCACACGCAAGTGTACGTGGTCGCGCAAGTACTATAGTGACTCTTAAAAGAACCGGATTATCGAACCCAAATGACTTGTCAATTAACTATTTACTTAATTATACTAGTCTAATGCGATAACTTTATAAACATATTTTTAAATAAAATTGTTTTCAATTATAAAAATATAACATTTTCTATTAGACATGTAACACCCCAGGAATTTTTTGAACTAAGACTCGAACCGTTCTTCGTAGTGAGTGAGATTTTACCAAGGAGTTTAAAATTTCTTAAGTGTTAAGGTCACTAGATGTAGCACCTTGAGTTTCAAAAAGAATTAAAATGGAAATAGCAAAATCTGAAATTTTGCAAGTTATGCTTAAGTATGAGTTTTGGGTCGACTTCAAACAACCATAACTCCTAGCTCAAGATGAATTAGGTGTGCTACCAGATACCGTAGCGAAGATCTTTGAATTATCTTTCCAACGCCATGGAGTTTTCTATGTTTCGAGGTCGGATGAGTGAGATATGGCCTTTTGAAGATAGGCTGCCTAGTTAAGGAAGGTTAGCCGAAAATAGAGAGGGGTATTTTGGTCTTTTCCTTACCCAATCAGATCTAATTCAATTTTAGTAATATTTTAAGGGTCTAATCCTATTAGGTTCAGTTTTATAATCCTAAAATTATCCTAGGGTTTTAGTTGAGAGTTCAAGAAGAGAAAAGAAGAGAGAAGAGGAGAAAAGAGGAGAGGATCAAGCGTTCGTCGAGATTCTTGCGTGTTGTAGCGAATTTTCGCCATGGGTTTGATCCCTAAGAGGTATGTAAGCTTCCACAGTGTTGGGTTCTTTCACCCACACACCAATCATGATTTATTCAGCGTAATTTCGTTCTTGAAATTTAAAGATTAGAGTTCTTGATGAGTTCTTGATAAGTGTTCTTGAAGTTTCATTAAGTTTTGATGTAAGATTCTGCTTGGGTCAACTTTAAACGATCATATCTCTTAGAATATTAAGAGTTACGTGAGCTATAACCTATCCAATTAAAGGTAATTGAATCTACTTTCCAATCCCACCAGTTTCACGTCAATCCAATATCTTAGTAAAATGTTATGACTATTTTAGTAACGTATACAATGCTGTTACGAATTAGCCGACGGGAAAATATTGAAAATAATCTTTTTGTCTTTTTACCTCCAAGAAAACCATCAACGAATTTCTTGACTAATTAAAAAGCTCAAAACAATCAGATTTTCATCTTCACTCATGAAAATCATAATTTTTGGCTATAGAGATTTTAAGAAACTAACTCGAGAATCTCAAGAAAGGTCTTCTTGATTGTTTACCTTCAAGCTAGGGTTTCAAGGCTTCTAATCAAGTTCTTCTTCAAGATTCTTCAAGATTCTTCAAGATTCTTCAATAATCTTGTTCTTCTAGGTATGTAAGGCTATCATAGTGTTGGACTAGTTCGTCCTCACACCCTACATCTACTTTCAGATCAGTAAAAGAGTAATCTAGGAAACTTTCCCTAGATTTGAGTATTCTTGAGATAAGTTGATTTTGAGTTCTTGAATTCACGTTTCTTTTAAAAGTTATATTCCTAATTATCGAATAGCTATATTGTTATTGAGATCCTTCATATCATGAATCATAACTCTTGAATTCATAATTCAAATTCAAGAGAGAGTTAAGAGTAGAGTTCAAGGAAGCCTTTGAGTTCAATTGTGAATCCTTTGAGATCAACTATCGATTTGAACTAAGTTTTGAGGAAGTAAGTCAGAGAATGAGAAGAGTCACATACATGAGTTTCATAATGTTATGTAGACCTACGAGTCAAGTCGTTCATGCCCATAAATTCCGCATGAACTCCAGAAGTTGAGTATCTTTGAGAGGAGTAGTATCTTCAAGTTCTAAGTCTTGAGTATTGAGTTCCTAATCCCCTTTGAGATTATATTTCTAAGCATGGGACTATTACATGTTACCCATAAAGTCTTTGAGTTGAATTGTTCATGCCCATAATTCCGCATGAATCCTATAAGTCGAGCAGTCTTGAGAAGAGAAGTATCTTTGAGTCCTTAAGTTGAGTCGTTCATGGTTATAATTCTGCATGAACCCTCTGAGTTGAGCATTCTTGAAATGAGTAGTATTATTGAAGTTCTTGAGTTCCAAGTATTTGAGTTCTATCTGTGGTTATTGAAAACCTTGCATTGAGTCGTTCATGTCCATCATTCGGCACAAACCGCATTTTAAGAAGTCTTTTACAAATGTTTTACCTTTGTTTTAAGACTTAAGTTTTGAGTTCAGTAAAGAGTGAAGAGTAAAGTTTGAAGTCCTTTTCTTCAAAAGTATATGGGGACTAAGTATTCCCAAAGAGTTTATAAATGTTTTCACATTTGAATAAGAACGGAAACTGAGATTTCCAAAGGGCCTTCGGGCTAGTTTTCAGAAAAGAGTAATAGCTTTCTATATGAAGCAAGTAGGGAAACTGAGATTTCTAAGATAGCCTTTGAGCTAAGTTTTTGAGCAATTATCTTAAATCAGCAGAAATAAGTATGTTTTTTAAAACATAAGAGCTAGTATATTTTTGGGAGTAGTATTGAGCACCGATATGGGGGAGAGTTCAGACAACTCACAGCCCCCATAAACCATGTAGCCATCATGGGTAGAAAAGGGTCATACTTTTTAGATGAACCCTTTTCACATAGACTAGTGGATCCATTAGTAGTTCAGGTCCTATACCTTTGGCCGGGTATAGGATGCGCTGGCAGCGTGAGGTAGGTCGCTGTATCATCACTATAACTCTTATGACTCTTATGTGATGGTTGTCGGTTAGAGAAACTCCCACAGAAGTTATTGTATTTTTATATACATCAGTTTATTGTATTTTTATATGCATTTCAGAGTTATGTTGTATCCTTGCATACACACAGATTTCACAGCATGTTTTTAAACAGTTTGTTTCTTTATATTGCACTTGTTTTAAATTACTTTATATTGAAATGAGTTCAGTCATATTGAGTTGAGTATTCAAAGTTGAGTATCCATAGTTGAGTATCCAGAGTCGAATATCATATCTTTGAGTCGAATATCATATCCTTGAGTTGAGTATCTAATCTCTGAGTTGAGTATCTAATCTCTGAGTTGAGTATCTTATCCTTGAGTACTTCTGAGTTGAGTAAGTTTGAGTAGTTTGGAGTATTCCTTGAGTTGAGTAAGATTGAAAAGAGGCAAGTATGTTTCCTTTTTATCAAGTTTCAAGCTTATATTTATGTTTTAGAATTCCCCTTACATGCTCGTACATTCCATGTACTGAGCCATTTGGCCTGCATCTTCTCATGATGCAAACAAAGGTATTCAGGATCATCAACAGGAGCTTCGTTGATACATCC
>NC_064289.1:19083530-19102324 GCF_019186545.1 Solanum stenotomum | reverse complement strand
GTGAAAATTAAATGAGTTCTTTGTTAGTACTCCCCCAAGCCCAGTTCTTCCCAGTATCATGTAATTTGGATCGTCGTCTTCTATCGACGAAATCATCAGATATATTTAGGTATGGCCATTTCTCCAAGAGTTTGAGGCATGATGATCAATTAGTTCATCCAGAATTTACCCCTAAACACGTCGCTATAATAATGGATGGGAACAGAAGATGGGCTAAAGCTAGAGGATTACCTGTGCAAGAGGGTCACAAATTTATTACTCCTAATCTTAAGAATATTTGTAATGTTTCTACCAAACTTGGAATACAAGTTATCAAGGAGGCCATACTTTCCTTTCAGCATAGACACAGACTTATAAGACTTCAACCTAAGTTCATCAAACTGAAATAATGGACAGACAAATCTCAATCGGCTAGAGAATTACCCATATTTGCACATCCCTTTGGACATAATCACCTTTAACTGTCCACTATTTTGTAGCAATAAATATTTTGTTTATATAAGTCGCATACCATCTAAAGCTTGTAACTATCTTTTAGCCACATGTATTTCTATGAATACTAAAAAAAAAAAAAAGGTAAAGTGTTCAGCCAAAAACAGAAGAAATCATATTCCTTCCATCCATTTTTACTTGTCATATTTGAATTTAACATATCTATTAAAAAGTAATAATTGACATAACTATTTTACCACACTGTCTTTATTAATTAATATTATAGTATTAGGTGGTGATTATTTTTTGAGAAATAAGTTATTAATATTAAAGGTAAAATATATGAAAAATAAATTATTTTTTCTTGATGTGTTAAAAGTAACAAATAAAAATAAAAATCTATTTCTAAAATAGCCACAAATAAAGATGATCAGAGAATATAGTGAAGTTTAATTTTGCTTTAGAGGAAAGAAGTTAGTATAGTTTTTTTTTATATGTATAAAGTACGGAAATCGCAACATTTTGTGCGTTAATTACATTTTATCTCAAAAATTTTCATACATGATTTTGAATTAACAAACTATTCATAGGTTTTAGGCTTTCATTTAGCACTTTGGGTTTTGTCACCAATAGTCAAAACAAGAGCATGAACCCAGCTTGAAACGGTGAAACGGATTACGAATAGAATTTGCCTTGTCAGGATTTGACCACCCACATAAATAGAACTAATGCCAGGAACTTTTCTGAGAACTACTCGAATAGAATTTGCCTCGTCATTTTTTCCAGCTAAAGAGTACATATTTGAAAGCAAAACATGATACTCGGATATTTGAAAGTTATAATGTATTTGATAGAGATGGAGTGATGTATACGGATGTTAAGAGAGAAAGAAGGAAAAAGAAAATTCTTGCAATTAATTTAAATAATAGAAATTTTTTAAAATTATATTATTTTAAATCGTGTAATTATATAATTTTTCCTTTTTATATTTATGGTCTTCGTTTGAGCCATATAATTATGCATTTATGGTCATCTTTTGAGCCATATAATTATGCATTTATGGTCATTTGAACTTTTGTTTGTGTTTAAAAATTTAAAACTAAAAGTTGAATTTATACTAATTCTAGCCACGGTTCCCTTCAAAGAATCTAACCTCACAAGTGTATGATATTTTGTCTTTTCTTTATATGGTTCACATGGAGATTGTCCCCATACGCCTCACATCTAATAATTAAATAGTACTGTATTAAGATTATGAAGAACGTTAGACACATTGACAAAGATAGCTCTATCGGCCCTACAAATATGTCATATATACAAGGGCGAAAAGAGAGTATTAGTTAAAATTTGGATGGATTCAATAATTTTTATTTTGTATTTGTATTAGAACACCTATTAAATATGTATAAATATCTAACTGTAAATTCAATAATTGTAATGATTCGGTTAGTCATTTTTGAAAATTTTCGTAAAGCATTTTATCCCTCCCGATATTAACCCCAAGTCATTTCTGATTGAATTTTGAAATTGATTTTGAGCTTGAGTAAAAAGTTGTGAATTATGATTTTTTTAAAATTCAAATGGCTAAGTTGTTAAAAAGTGGTTTTCGGTGTCTTTTGGAGATTCGAGTGTTGAAATGGAATTCCGTCGATTCCATCGATCTCGAAATATGGAAATTAGAGTCAAAGAGTCATCGGTTACAAATTCGGAGTCTTTTTGAGGATTTACGGTCCTAAGTTGGAAAATGTGAAATTTTAGTATTTGGATTGACTTTGGTCAACATTCGAGGTTCGGATACTCGGATCGGAATTTCAAGAGTTCTATTTGATTCAGAGGATGATTTTAGACTTAGAGAAGGTCTTGGTCGAATTTTTGGAGGTCCCGAGCTTGATTTAGCCTTTTTAGGCGTCATGTTCGTTTCTTGTGACTTTCGCGAGTTTTGGATCAAGGAGACCTCAGATTCGTGTTTTGATGGTTCCATTGAGTCGGGAGCATTGAGTAGAGTCAAATTTCATATATGGTTTGTTTGTAGGGTTTCCGAACGAATCCCGAAAGTCCATTTGATGATTTGAAAGTTAGTTGTGTTTTATGTTGTCTGCTGACCTTGCGATCGCGAAGGGTCTTCGCTTTTGTGAGGGTCGCATTAGCGAAGACCGGTTCGCTTTTAAAAAGGATCAAGTCAGACCTTCGCAGAAGCGAAGGCTTGTTCACGATCGCGATCTTCGCATTAGCGAATGCCAATTCGCGAAAGTGAAGACCAATCTACGAAAACGAAGGCTAAGTATTTCTCAGGATTCTCTTAAGCAACTTCAGAAAGGGTTTTTGGTGTGCCATTATGGGGTTTTACCCCATTCTTTCCCATTTTGAGTAATGAAAAATCCTTGGAGGTAATTTTGAAGAGATCTCTTGTGCTAATCATTTGGGTAAGCTTTTGTGACCCTAAAATTTCAATTCCATTTTATCATTCATGGATTTTAACACCAAAATTTGAGATTTCGATTGGCAAATGACAATGTTTTTCAAGAACTTGAGTTGTAAAGTAAAATTAAATGGTGATTTTGAATTGATTTTAATTCCTTTTTTGAAATGATTTTCACCAATGAGTTTCAAATGTCTTGGGTGACATTTTCAAGTAAAGATTTTGGGTTCAATCCTCATTTTTGAAATTGAATTTTTAAGCTGAATTGACCCATTTTTCAAAGTGTATGTTATGGGTGTTGTTATTTCCGAAATCTTATTGTGATTACTTGATTGAATTAAATTTTGTGACTTTGGATATTGTTCGGAAAGGAAAGGCTCAAGTCTTGAATTGACTTCTAATTGAATTGAGGCAAGTGAACTTCTAAATCTTGTTAAGACTTGTGGAATCTTGAACTCTCTTTCTTATATGTGTTGGGGAGTAATGAAAATAAGGTGATGGGTTAAATTGCTCAAATTGAATAACCTTAATGATAAAGGCGGGGTTAATGAAAAAAAGACAACATGTTGATAATTGTGTTTGCATTGTGAATTGTCTTGAGTGTTGATATTGATTCGGTGATTGATGTGATACTTGATAGTATTTGTGTGGATGTGAATTGCTTGAAATTGTCATCTCTTCATTA
Source organism: Solanum stenotomum (assembly GCF_019186545.1). Lineage (NCBI taxonomy): Eukaryota > Viridiplantae > Streptophyta > Magnoliopsida > Solanales > Solanaceae > Solanum > Solanum stenotomum. The sequence continues at coordinate 19,098,788 of NC_064289.1, read as the reverse complement.
TTGTGTGAACAAGACTATATGCATTGGTTCTAGAACACTGTGAGATGTTACTGTGATTGATGTTGGGGTATTTCCCGCGAATGTTATTGATGTTGAGGTCATTGTCAAGGAGTATTATTGATGTCGAGGTTATTACCGATGAGTGTTATTGATATCGAAGCTATTTTCGACGAGTGTTATTGATGCCAGTGTCATTGCCGGTGAGTATTATGATGCCGAAGTCATTACCGATAAGTACTTGGGTTATGAATATTCCCCATGAGTCCCGATTGTTTATTGTGCATGATAATCTTGATACTTGTATTTGGTATACTTGATTGTTGTGCTCGATAATCTTATTACTTATGATTGACGACTTGATACTTGTGATTTGACGATGTGTAACTATTGATGTGAGACTATGAAACCTTATGAGCTATTTACTGTGAATTGTTAGGTTGTGTTGTATGCAGGTTGTAGTTTTGGGGGTTTGGTTGGGGTGAAAGGAGTTTCTCGTTTTCTAGCTAGTTTTACCTTGTTTTAGTGGTTTATTTGTTGAGTACCGTGTTGTTATGGTACTCACTCCTAGCTACTACACTGTGTAGGTTTCGAGTCCAGATCCGTGTGACATTTCTCTTTCATCTATTTCCGAGGCTGAGGATTCATTGAGGGGTAACTGCTTGTCTTTCCGGCGGGCCCTCTTGTTCCTTACATTATGTTTTGTTCTATTTGAGATACAAAGACATTGAGACTTGTACTTATCTTTCAATTATGTATTAATACATTGGCGCCTTGTACATGTGATAACTAGGTTTTGGTGCTATCCTAAAATACATTAAACAAGAAAGGAAAATAGCAACCAAACAATAATATTTGAATTTGAATTTGTGCGAATGTTACAATCTTTATGAAATCTTTAAGAAAAGATATGTAATCCCCTGATTCTTTTCTTCACAATTGTTCTTGACTTGATGAAATACTTGCGACACATCACTTGGAGCAAAGACTTCTTTGTATGCGAAAGACTTGCGGAGCACCATTGAAGCGCATTGATTATCTATGTATTTTTGTTTGTGTGTTCTGATCTTATAAAGACTCCTTTATATAGGCGTGACTAGGGTTTTAGGGTATTTTGGTCCAAGTAATTTAGAGGACTCTGGGCTTGAAGCTTTGAAGAATGTGAGTTGGGCTCATCTTGTCAACTTAGTAGACTTGCCCAAATATAATTTGGATTTTATTTAAATTATATAATTTTGACTTAAAATATTATTCCGATTTTATTAATCAACAATTCGACTTAGTCAACATATTATAAATTTAAAATTTTTCAAATTTTATACTTCCTCCGTTTCACAAAGAATGGTCTAGTTTGACTTGGCTCGGAGTTTAAGAAAATAAAGAAGACTTTCGAATCTTGTGGTTCTAAATTAAAGTTATGTCAAATGTACAAAATTGCCCTTTAATCTTGTGGCCTTAAATATGTCACATGGAAAACTGAAATTAAAATGTTACCAAAAAAAGAAAGAGGTCATTCTTTTTTAAATTGACTAAAAAGGAAAGAAGATCATTCTTTTTTAAACGGAGAGTTTGGTATTTTTTTTCCCTTTTATATTTGTGGTCATTTTTGGGCCACATAATTGTGGTCATTTAGCAACACTCAAAGTGTCCGAAAAACATGTCGACAGGCACTTCAAACTCTTGAGTGGTTAATAAAATGTCGGCCTCTTATATCTTCTGTTGCTTTGTGTCTCGAATTCTGTGAATTTTAATTATGCCACATTTTTAGTAGGTTTGAGAAAACTCATTAATCTTGTAAGGTTATTATTATGAAGTTCGTAACTTTATAAGTTTGAGTTTTGACAACTATTTAGAATTTATATAAAGGGGTTGTAATTAATTTTTTTTTCTTTCTCTCATTTGCTCCTCTTTTAGTTTAAACCATTCTAAAAGAGTTGTCCCATAATCGTCAGATCTAAATGCATTGTACTAAGATTATAGAATTGTATACGTTAAACATATTGACAAATATAGCTCTTAAAATTGAGACGGATTCAATAATTTTTATTTTTATTATGTATTTGTATTAGGATATTTGTTAAATATATGTAAGATTATAAGTTTGATGGTAAGTTTGAACTAAAAAAAGTTCTAAATTCTAGTTGAGTTTTTGCACATACACATTTGTTTAGTCTCTTATCACACCTAAACGCCAAGTATTGAAATTATTATTAATTTATTTAAATAATGAAGTAAATAATAATATCAATTAAGGTTATTTATGTGTGATATTAGAGAATATACAAATGTGTGGTTTTAATTTTTTATTCCATGGGTCCAACTAAAGTTAGAGATAATACAACAAATTAAGGAAATCTAAAATATCTTGTTGAGTTGTCAAAAATTGAAGCACATGGTCATATTCATTTCTCTTACACTTAGAACCTTTCAGCCCCCAAGGCCTAGCTCAAGTGACAAAAAGTGGAGGATTTGTGGCTTAGGTCACAGGTTCAAGCCCCATACCATGCAAAGCGAAGCCCGGTATTTAAGTGGAGAAGGGTAGACGGGTGGGCCCATTATCCACCGAGTTTAGAAGTTTGTGATTGGTCCAAAAGGCGAGTCACAAACGGATTTCTCGGTTATAAAAAAAAATATCTTATTGATTTGTGAATAATTAAAGCACATGGTCATATTCATTTCTCTTTCACTTAGAACTTTTCAGCCCCCAAGGCCTAGCTCAAGTGGCAAAAGGTGGAGGATTTGTGGCTTAGGTCGCAGGTTCAAACCCCACACTATGCAAAGCGAAACCCAATATTTAAGTGGAGAAGGGTAGAGGGGTGGTCACATTATCCATCGAGTTTAGAAGGTTGTGATTGGTCCAAAGGGCGGGTCACAGACGGATTTCTCAGCTATAAAAAAAAAAAAATATCTTGTTGAGTTGTCAAAAATTGAAGCACATGGTCATATTCATTTCTCTTTCACTTTGAACCTTTCAACCCCCAATTAAGGCCTAGCTCAAGTGGCAAAAGGTGGAGGATTTGTGGCTTAGGTCGGAGGTTCAAACCCCATACCATGCAACGTGAAGCCCGGTATTTAAGTGGAGAAGGGTACAGGGGTGGGCCAATTATCCACCAAGTTTAGAAGGCTGTGATTGGTCCAAAAGGCGGGTCACAAATGGATTTGTCGGTTATAAAAAAAATATCATACTGATTTGTCAAAAATTGAAGCATATGGTCATATTCATTTCTTTTTCATATAGAACCTTTCATCACCCAAGGCATAGCTCAAGTGGCAAAAGGTTGAGGATTTGTGGCTTAGGTCGCAGGTTCAAACACCACACCATGCAAAGTGAAGCCCGGTATTTAAGTGGAGAAGAGTAGAGGGGTGGTCCCATTATCCACCGAATTTAGAAGTCTGTGATAGGTCTACAGGGCGCGTCATAGACGAATTTCTCGGTTATCAAACAAAAAATGTCTTGTTGAGCTGTCAAAAATTGAAGCACACGGTCATATTCATTTCACTTTCACTTAGAACCTTTCAGCCCCCAAGGCCTAGCTCAAGTGGCAAAAGGTGGAGGATTTATGACTTAGGTCGCAGGTTCAATCTCCATACCATGCAAAGCGAAGCCCGGTATTTAAGTGGAGAAGGGTAGAGGGGTGGGCCCATTATCCACCAAGTTTAGAAAGCTGTGATTGGTCCACAAGGAGGGTCACAGATGGATTTCTCGGTTATAAAAATAAATATCTTATTGATTTGTCAAAAATTGAAGCACATGGTCATATTCATTTTCTCTTTCACTTAGAACCTTTCAGCCCCCAAGGCCTAGCTCAAGTGGCAAAAGGTGGAGGATTTGTGGCTTAGGTCGTAGGTTCAAGACCCACACCATGCAAGTGAAAACTGGTATTTAAGTGGAGAAGGGTAGAGGGGTGGTCCCATTATCCATCGAGGTTAGAAGGCTGTGATTGGTCCAAAGGGCGGGTCACAGAAGGATTTCTCAGTTATAAAAAAAAAAATATCTTGTTGAGTTGTCAAAAATTGAAGCACATGGTCATATTCATTTCTCTTTCACTTTGAACCTTTCAACCCCCAATTAAGGCCTAGCTCAAGTGGCAAAAGGTGGAGGATTTGTGGCTTAGGTCGCAGGTTCAAACCCCATACCATTCAAAGTGAAGCCCGGTATTTAAGTGGAGAAGGGTAGAGGGGGTGGGCCCATTCTCCCCCGAGTTTAGAAGGCTGTGATTGGTCCAAAAGGCGGGTCACAAATGGATTTGTCGGTTATAAAAAAAATATCTTATTGATTTGTCAAAAATTGAAGCACATGGTCATATTCATTTCTCTTTCACTTAGAACCTTTCAGCCCCCCAAGGCCTAGCTTAAGTGGCAAAAGGTGGAGGATTTGTGGCTTAGGTCGCAGGTTCAAGTCCCACACCATGCAAAGCGCTGCTCGGTATTTAAGTGGAGAAGGGTAGAAGGGTGGTCCCACAATCCACCGAGTTTAGAAGGCTGTGATTGGTCCAAAGGGCGGGTCACATACGGTTTTCTCGGTTATCAAAAAAAATATATCTTGTTGATTTGTCCAAAATTGAAGCACATGGTTATATTCATTTCTCTTTCACTTAGAACCTTTCAGCCCCCAAGGCCTAGCTCAAGTGGCAAAAAGGTGGAGGATTTGTGGCTTAGGTCGCAGGTTCAAGCCCCACACCATGCAAAGCGAAGCCCGATATTTAAGTGGAGAAGGGTAGAGGGGTGGGCCCATTATCCACCGAGTTTAGAAGGCTGTGATTGGTCCAAAAGGCAGGTCACAGACGAATTTCTCGGTTAGAAAAAAAATATCTTATTGATTTGTCAAAAATTGAATCACATGGTCATATTCATTTCTCTTTCACTTAGAACCTTTCATTTCAATCTGACGTATGATCGGTTTGGTATGAAGGAAAATGTGTTTTATGAAAAATGTTTTCTAAGAAATATATTTTAGAAAAATAAGTGAAGTCTGGAGCTTATTGCAATATGTCCTCAATGCAATCACGAACCAAAATGATCCAATGAATACACAAATATGCAATTTATCTTTATGCAATCCTTCCTCTCCATGATTCCAAAGTAGCACTTATTTACACTACCACATGAGATAAGAGAAAAGTACGAGCATATTTACTATCTTCAATTGTTCACAGTTTGATTCATTTTAAAAAGGCTTTGAACATTTCCGTATTGGTTCCCATAAATCAGGATTATGGCTAACTTACAAAAGAAAAGGGGAAAGAAGAATTGATAGCAATGCTAGTTATACATATGAAGATTTGGCATAAACACCAGCATTGCTGTTTTTTTTTTATAACTTTCATGTAGTTTAGTAGGGAAGCAAAAAAAATTATGTCTCAGCAAGAAATGGATTATTTTAGCCAAAATGGAAAAATATAAAACAAGCAGTGGGAAACATGGAAAATGATAAAAATTCTAGATTTTCCTCCCTATTGTAATTGATGATGGACATAATTTTTTCCTCCCTTCCTTGGTTAATGGTAGTAAAGATTCAACAAGCAAAAAGGAAGAGGATATTTCTCACTATGATACTCTGTGTGTTGCTCCAATTGCACACGCAAGTGTACGTGGTATAGTGGCTCTTAAAAGAATTGGATTATTGAACCAAATGACTTGTCAATTAACTATTTACTAAATTATATATACTAGTCTAATTATTTATTTAAGAGTGCCAAAAGTGTTTGATCAAAATATTGGTTGATCTAAATATCTTTTAAATATTGATCAATCGGCTTTTATACCCTCTTGAATTGTGTTGTTAATTTTAATGCAATCTATAATGCGATAACTTTATAAACATATTTTGAAATAAAACTGTTTTCATTTATAAAAATATGACATTTTCTATTAGACAGATTAACAATATATTTTTTAAAATGTGTCGTATAAATTGTAACAGTGCGTGTAACTCACATCATATATATGCCTATTTATTTGGTGCATCTGTGCCCGCCAACACCCATGAACAAACAAAGTTTAGTGAAAATTAAATGAGTTCTTTGTTAGTACTCCCCCAAGCCCTGTTCTTCCCAGTATCATGTAATTTGGATCGTCGTCTTCTATCGACGAAATCATCAGATATATTTAGGTATGGCCATTTCTCCAAGAGTTTGAGGCATGATGATCAATTAGTTCATCCAGAATTTACCCCTAAACACGTCGCTATAATAATGGATGGGAACAGAAGATGGGCTAAAGCTAGAGGATTACCTGTGCAAGAGGGTCACAAATTTATTACTCCTAATCTTAAGAATATTTGTAATGTTTCTACCAAACTTGGAATACAAGTTATCACTGCTTTTGCTTTCTCTACTGAAAACTGGAATCGTTCTAAGGTATACTACTTCCTTTGTCCCAATTTATGTGGAGTAGCCGAGTTTAATTAAAACTATTATTAAGTATTTGATTTGTGTGGCTAGCTAGTAACAATTTGCACTTTGTGCAGGAGGAGGTTGATTTTTTGATGAAACTGTATGAACAGTTGTTCGAAGAATTTATGAGGTACTTACTTTTATATATGAGACAGAAATTTCAATTTTCTCATTAGTTTAAACTAACAGGTTTGGTGGAGTACGGGTGTCTGTTATTGGAGGTAGATCCAAACTTCCGATAAAATTACAGAAAGGCATAGAGTTAACAGAAGAGGCGACCAAAGACAATGAAGGACTTCATCTTACGATGGCACTAAACTATGGAGGAAAATATGACATGTTACAAGCAACCAAGAGCATTGCCAGTAAAGTGAAGGATGGTCTTATAAATTTAGAGGATATCAACAACAAATTATTTGAGCAAGAACTAGCTACCAAGTGTGCTAAACCACCTGATTTAGTAAACTTCTTATTGTGGCAGCTCGCTTACTCTGAATTGTACTTTACAAAGACGATGTTTCCTGATTTTGGAGAAGAAGCTCTCAAGGAGGCCATACTCTCCTTTCAGCAAAGACACAGACGTTTTGGTGGACACACATATTGAAACTCCTTTTGTTATTTCCTAATTCTCTTATTGTATGTGTGTTAGTATTTCGTGATCTGCAATATCCTCTCAAAATGTATCAGCCAAATTGATGGTTTGAAGCAAGTGAAATACAAGAATGAAACAACCTTCGGGGGTAAAATATCCTCTTACAACTTCTGTTTGTTAAGAGGATTTTAAGACTTGAGAATATGAATGAATGCCAGAGAATAATTGCTAATGGAGATGTAAACCACAAATTATTTGAAAGAGAACTTTCAAGCACATAGTTTCCAGCTTATAAATGAGTTAACATGATATACTATTATATTTTTCAGACTTGTAAGACTTCAACCTAAGTTCATCAAACTGAAGTGTAAGATTTTCAAAATGAAATGGACAGACAAATCTCAATAGGCAAGAGAATTACCCTGTGTGTTATTCCCAATTGCACACGCAAGTGTACGTGGTCGCACAAGTAATATAGTGACTCTTAAAAGAACCGGATTATCCAAAGGACTTGTCAATTAACTATTTACTAAATTATACTAATCTAATTATTTATTAACGAACTATTCATAGGTTTTAGGCTTTCATTTAGCACTTTGGGTTTTGTCACCAATAGTCAAAACAAGAGCATGAACCCAGCTTGAAACGGTGAAAGGGATTACGAATAGAATTTGCCTTGTCAGGATTTGACCACCAACATAAATAGAACTAATGCCAGGAACTTTTCTGAGAACTACTCGGATAGAATTTGCCTTGTCATTTTTTCCAGCTAAAGAGTACATATTTGAAAGCAAAACATGATACTCGGATAATTGAAAGTTATAATGTATCTGATAGAGATGGAGTGATGTATCAGGATGTTAAGAGAGAAAGAAGGAAAAATAAAATTCTTGCAATTAATTTAAATAATAGAAAATTTTTAAAATTATATTATTTTAAATCGTGTAATTATATAATTTTTCCTTTTTATATTTATGGTCATCTTTTGAGCCATATAATTATGCATTTATGGTCATCTTTTGAGCCATATAATTATGCATTTATGGTCATTTGAACTTTTTTTTGTGTTTAAAAATTTAAAACTAAAAGTTGAATTTATACTAATTCTAGCCACGGCTCCCTTCAAAGAATCTAACCTCACAAGTGTATGATATTATGTCTTTTCTTTATATGGTTCACATGGAGATTGTCCCCATACGCCTCACATCTAATAATTAAATAGTACTGTAATAAGATTATGAAGAACGTTGGACACATTGACAAAGATAGCTCTATCGGCCCTACAAATATGTCATATATACAAGGGCGAAAAGAGAGTATTAGTTAAAATTTGGACGGATTCAATAATTTTTATTTTGTATTTGTATTAAAACACCTATTAAATATGTATAAATATCTAACTGTAAATTCAATAATTGTAATGATTCGGTTGGTCATTTTTGAAAATTTTCGTAAAGCGTTTTATCCCTCCCGATATTAACCCCAAGTCATTTCTGATTGAATTTTGAAATTGATTTTGAGCTTGAGTAAAAAGTTGTGAATTATGATTTTTTTAAAATTCAAATTGCTAAGTTGTTAAAAAGTGGTTTTCGGTGTCTTTTGGAGATTCGAGTGTCGAAATGGAATTCCGTCGATTCCATCAGTCTCAAAATATGGAAATTAGAGTCGAAGAGTCATCGGTTACAAATTCGGAGTCTTTTTGAGGATTTACGGTCCTAAGTTGGAAAATGTGAAATTTTAGTATTTGGATTGACTTTGGTCAACATTCGAGGTTCGGATACTCGGATCGAAATTTCGAGAGTTCTATTTGATTCAGAGGATGATTTTAGACTTAGAGAAGGTCTTGGTCGAATTTTTGGAGGTCCCGAGCTTGATTTAGCCTTTTTAGGCGTCATGTTCGTTTCTTGTGACTTTCGCGAGTTTTGGATCAAGGAGACCTCAGATTCGTGTTTTGATGGTTCCATTGAGTCGGGAGCATTGAGTAGAGTCAAATTTCATATATGGTTTGTTTGTAGGGTTTCCGAACGAATCCCGAAAGTCCATTTGATGATTTGAAAGTTAGTTGTGTTTTATGTTGTCTGCTGACCTTGCGATCGCGAAGGGTCTTCGCTTTTGTGAGGGTCGCATTAGCGAAGACCGGTTCGCTTTTAAAAAGGATCAAGTCAGACCTTCGCAGAAGCGAAGGCTTGTTCACGATCGCGATCTTCGCATTAGCGAATGCCAATTCGCGAAAGTGAAGACCAATCTACGAAAACGAAGGCTGAGTATTTCTTAGGATTCGCTTAAGCGACTTCAGAAAGGGTTTTTGGTGTGCCATTATGGGGTTTTACCCCATTTTTTCCCATTTTGAGTTATGAAAAATCCTTGGAGGTAATTTTGAAGAGATCTCTTGTGCTAATCATTTGGGTAAGCTTTTGTGACCCTAAAATTTCAATTCCATTTTATCATTCATGGATTTTAACACCAAAATTTGAGATTTTGATTGGCAAATGACAATGTTTTTCAAAAACTTGAGTTGTAAAGTAAAATTAAATGGTTATTTTGAATTGATTTTAATTCCTTTTTTGAAATGATTTTCACCAATGAGTTTCAAATGTCTTGGGGTGACATTTTCAAGTAAAGATTTTGGGTTCAATCCTCATTTTTGAAATTGAATTTTTAAGCTGAATTGACCCATTTTTCAAAGTGTATGTTATGGGTGTTGTTATTTCCGAAATCTTATTGAGATTACTTGATTGAATTAAATTTTGTGACTTTGGATATTGTTCGGAAAGGAAAGGCACAAGTCTTGAATTGACTTCTAATTGAATTGAGGCAAGTGAACTTCTAAATCTTGTTAAGACTTGTGGAATCTTGAACTCTCTTTCTTATATGTGTTGGGGAGTAATGAAAATAAGGTGATGGGTTAAATTGCTCAAATTAAATAACCTTAATGATAAAGGCGGGGTTAATAAAAAAAGACAACATGCTGATAATTGTGTTTGCATTGTGATGTCACGCCCCGAGCCTACACCCTAGACGTGGCTGGCACTTGAACACCATTGTTGGCCCCCAAGCGAACCCTTGGCCTGACTTTCTTAACTCAGCGGAATAACTCAATGCAATGCAAGGTTTTAAAAACAACCTGACTGAAATAAAATCTGGCCAAAAAGGCAACTCGAGTCTCAAAATAGAATATTTACATATATACATAGATGAGACACTCCAAACAAACTGACTGACTGTCTATGAAGCCTCTAAAATACTGAGATGGATGTTGGGACAGACCCCACAACATCCTAATAGAAACACAACTTGAGAGAACAAAATAACTGAGTCCTTCGGAATGCAAAGAGGCTCACCACTGACTCTGATGTACTCAACTGGATCAACGGCGAACCTGATGCTGGCCCTGGGTACCTGTGTCTGCATCATCATAAGATGCAGGCAACTAGCATCAGTACATTGAATGTACGAGTATGCGAGCTGGAAAGCTAAACCACAACTCAAGCTTGAAAGGAGTACAAAGGAACTCTTACCTTGGCTCTGTTTAACTCTTGAATAACTGAACTCAATATATAAAGCAATACGACACATGCAATATATAAAGCTTGTAAAACAGTGTAAACAACTTAGCTTGTTAAAGATAAAACAATAGCAGCTCAACTTTACTTATATAAAAGTAATATAACTTTAGTGGGAGATTCTTTAACCGACAACCACCACTATGATCCCTAGTGGTGGTACAACGTTTTACCTCACGTTGCCCAAGGACCATCCTATACCTTTCCGTGATATAGGAAGCTACTTTACTTAGTGGATCCACTAGCTTAATCTTATGGATTCATCTAAAAAGTATGACCCGTTAACTCCCATGTTGGCGCATGGTTCTTATGGAGAGTTGAGTTTATATGAACTCGTGTCCCCAATTCGGTGCTTAAGACTACTCCCAAAAATACTTTAGCTCCTAAGTGTTTTAAACACATCTTTCTTTATTTGAGATAATTACTCAAAACTTTGCCCAAAGGCTCACTTGAAAACAATGTTCCTTTTTCTTGAAAACTAGCCCAAAGGCTCTTTTGGAATCATAGTTCCTTTCTTACTCAAATGTAAAAACATTTGGAAACTTCTTTAGAAATACATAGTTCCCTAATACTTTTGAGAAATGAACTCAACTTGAAACTCTTTACTCAACTTGAAACTCTTAACTTAACTTGAAACTTGAGCCTTAAAATGAAGTTAAAACATTCAACAAAGACTCTTGGAAAGCTTTAAAGACTTGCTTTGACTCCCTTCTTGAACTTCTAGACTCAACTTTTAACTTCCCTTGACTTGGAAACTTACTCTCCTTGAATTGGAATCATGAATTCAAGGTGTTTGATCACGTGTTATGGGAAAGTTCTTGACGTTTAAACGTACCTTGGGGTGTTGGAAACAACTTGGGAACATAGGTACAATACCTAGGAACATGCATGAGAAAGTGGGGAAAGAATGGGAAGACTTGGCGCTCTTGGCGCTCTGACAGGCGCGGAGCGCCAGACCTCAATCTTCAGAGACATCTGGTTGGGGCTCTGGTAGGGGCGGCGCCCCAGGGGCTGGACCTCAGAGTCCCTCTTGGGGCGCGCTGGCTGGCGCGATGCCCCAGCCCTTTTCCCCGTAAACTTGACTTTTCTCCTCCTTTTCTCCAACTCTAAACCTTCCAATATTCAAAGCTTCAACCCCCAAGCACTTAGGATCATCAAAACCCTTAACATACACTAGTTTCAACTCAAAAACACCACCGGAAACATACACCAAACCAACAAGAACTATAACACAACACAACTACAACTTCAATAATTCCAACCAACAACTTCAACAACACAACCAATCTTTTCTCAATAATAAAAAATGAGTTTGGTGTGTGGGGGAAAGGATCAACCCAAAAATAAAGACTCACATACCTAATAGGGATCACCCCCGACGATATCCACGACGATCTTTTGACGAAACCTAGCTTGACCTTCTCTTTTCTTTTTTTCCTCTTCTTCTCCTCTTCACTCTTAAACCCTTACTTTCACTCTTTAAAAAATGAGACAAACTGATCAAAATCAGTCCAAAACTCTCATATATATCCAAAAGAAAAGGCTTGGGAAAAGACCAAGATGCCCTTACAAATTTTCGGACGGATTCCCTGCCAACTGCCCAACTTTCAAAGGGCATAACTTGCTCATACAAACTCGGAAACGAGCAAACTCTATGGCGTTGGAAAGATCATTCCATGAAATTTGCAACCATATCTGGAACCACACCTAGATCATCCTGAGCTAGGAGTTATAACTGTTCAAAGTTGGCCAAAAACTCATTGTTTTCCATACTTAGCCAAATTTTCCAAATTTTTGAAATTTTCACATTCTTCCAAAAATGACTATTTCCAATTTCAAGCTTTTTCAACGTTATTTCAAATTGTCGGATGTTAAAATATCTCCCCCTTGGGAACATTCGTCCTCGAATGAGATTACTCTAACAAGGCTAAGGGTGTAACATCAAACTTAAACACCCAACAAGCAATTCATGCAAGCAACAACATGCTAACTAAAATTTAAAGAGCACTAAGAAGGAAATTAGTACCTTGGTCTACATTTCCTCCGTATTCAAAGAGATATGGGTATCTCTTCTTCATGTCCTCTTCGGCTTCCCAAGTGGCTTCCTCAACAAATTGGTTCCTCCAAATGACCTTAACTGAAGCTACATATTTCGTTCTCAACCTACGAGTTTGACGATCTAGAATCTAAATAGGACTCTCCTTATAAGATAAGCTATCCTTGATCCTAACATTTTCAATTGGCAGGATCAATGAAGGATCACCTATGCACTTCTTCAACATGGAGATATGAAATACCGAATGAATCGCTACTAGTTCCTGTGGCAACTCCAACTCATATGCAACATTGCAATTCTCTTGGCTATGCGGTAAGGTCCAATATACTTGGGACTAAGTTTCCCCTTCTTACCAAACCTCATAACCCCTTTCATGGGAGAAACTTTCAAATATACCCAATCATCTATTTCAAACTCTAACGCCCTTCTCCTAACATCAATGTAGGATTTTTGGCAACTCTGTGCTGTTTTCAATCTCTCTTGAATCACTTTCACCTTTTCCATAGCTTGGTGAACTAAATCTGGTCCTATCAACCCTGCTTCACCAACTTCAAACCATCCAATAGGAGATCTACTTTGTCTCCCATAAAGAGCTTCGTATGGAGCCATTTGGATGCTGGAGTGATAACTGTTGTTATAGGCAAACTCAATGAGAGGTAGGTGATCATCCCAATTACCTTTGAAATCGATCACACAAGGCCTCAACATATCTTCTAAAGTCTGAATAGTACGCTCAGCTTGCCCATCAGTCTGAGGGTGAAAGGCAATACTCAAGTTCACCCTGGAACCCAAGCCTTTCTGAAAAGATTTCCAGAACTGTGCAGTGAACTGTGCACCTCTATCTGAAATAATGGAGACTGGGACTCCATGAAGTCTCACCACCTCTTGAATATATAATTTGGCATAGTCTTCTGCTGAGTTGGTAGTCTTTACCAGTAGAAAATGGGCTAACATTGTCATTCTGTCGACAATCACCTAAATAGAATCATGCTGTCTGCGAGACCTTGGCAACCCTGTGATGAAATCCATATTGATCATCTCCCACTTCCATTCTGGAAGTTCTATTCTCTGAGCCAAACCAACGGGCCTTTGGTGCTCAACTTTCACTTGTTGGCAATTTGGACACACTACAAGAAAAACTGTTATTTAAGACCAACATTTAGGGACGAGTTAATAATATCGTCTCAAAAAGTACATGTATTCAGAAGAGATTATATTCTCGTCCCTAATTCTATATGTTATTGTGAAGGTACAAAATCTAGTCCCTAAAGAAAGTTCTAACTGGTCCCAAAATCAAAATGTGGTGAGAAGCGGGAAAAAGTGCATTTTTAATTTTCACAAAAACTCATTATTTTCCATACTTAGTCAAATTTTCCAGATTTTTGAAATTTTCACATTCTTCCAAAAATGACTATTTCTATTTTCAAGCTTTTTCAACGTTATTTCAAATTGTCGGATGTTACATGTGAATTGTCTTGAGTGTTGATATTGATTCGATGATTGATGTGATACTTGATAGTATTGTGTGGATGTGAATTGCTTGAAATTGTCATCTCTTCATTATCGTGTGAAAAAGACTATTTGCAATGGTTCTAGAACACTGTGAGATGTTATTGTGATTGATGTTGGGGTATTTCCCGCGAATGTTATTGATGTTGAGGTCATTTCCAAGGAGTATTATTGATGTCGAGGTTATTACCGATGAGTGTTATTGATATCGAAGTTATTTTCAACGAGTGTTATTGATGCCAGTGTCATTGCCGGTGAGTATTATGATGCCGAAGTCATTACCATAAGTACTTGGGTTATGAATATTCCCCATGAGTCCCGATTGCTAATTGTGCATGATAATCTTGATACTTGTATTTGATATACTTGATTGCTGTGCTCGATAATCTTATTACTTATGATTGATGACTTGATACGTGTGATTTGACGATGTGTAACTATTGATGTGAGACTATGAAATCTTGTGAGCTATTTACTGTGAATTGTTAGGTTGTGTTGTGTGCAGGTTGTAGTTTTGGGGGTTTGGTTGGGGTGAAAGGAGTTTCTCGTTTTCTAGATAGTTTTACCTTGTTTTAGTGGTTTATTTGTTGAGTACTGTGTTGGTATGGTACTCACTCCTAGCTACTACAGTGTGTAGGTTTTGAGTCCAGATCCGTGTGACATTTCTCTTTCATCTATTTCCGAGGCTGAGGATTCATTGAGACGTAACTGCTTGTCTTTCCGGCGGGCCCTCTTGTTCCTTACATTATGTTTTGTTCTATTTGAGATACAAAGACATTGAGACCTGTACTTATCTTTCAATTCTGTATTAATACATTGGCGCCTTGTACATGCGATAACTAGGTTTTGGTGTTATCCTAAAATACATTAAACAAGAAAGGAAAATAGCAACCAAACAACAATATTTGAATTTGAATTTGTGCGAATGTTACAATCTTTATGAAATCTTTAAGAAAAGATATGTAATCCCCTGATTCTTTTCTTCACAATTGTTCTTGACTTGATGAAATACTTGCGACACATCACTTGGAGCAAAGACTTCTTTGTATGCGAAAGACTTGCGGAGCACCATTGAAGCGCATTGATTATCTATGTATTTTTGTTGGTGTGTTCTGATCTTATAAAGACTCCTTTATATAGGCGTGA
>NC_064289.1:19067502-19077189 GCF_019186545.1 Solanum stenotomum | reverse complement strand
GCTAAAGCTAGAGGATTACCTGTGCAAGAGGGTCACAAATTTATTACTCCTAATCTTAAGAATATTTGTAATGTTTCTACCAAACTTGGAATACAAGTTATCAAGGAGGCCATACTTTCCTTTCAGCATAGACACAGACTTATAAGACTTCAACCTAAGTTCATCAAACTGAAGTGTAAGATTTTGAAAATGAAATAATGGACAGACAAATCTCAATAGGCTAGAGAATTACCCATATTTGCACATCCCTTTGGACATAATCACCTTTAACTATCCACTATTTTGTAGCAATAAATATTTTGTTTATATAAGTCGCATACCATCTAAAGCTTGTAACTATCTTTTAGCCACATGTATTTCTATGAATACTAAAAAAAAAAAAAAGGTAAAGTGTTCAGCCAAAAACAGAAGAAATCATATTCCTTCCATCCATTTTTACTTGTCATATTTGAATTTAACATATCTATTAAAAAGTAATAATTGACATAACTATTTTACCACACTATCTTTTAATTAATATTATAGTATTAGGTGGTGATTATGTTTTGAGAAATAAGTCATTAATATTAAAGGTAAAATATATGAAAAATAAATTATTTTATCTTGATGTGTTAAAAGTAACAAATAAAAATAAAAATCTATTTCTAAAATATCCACAAATAAAGATGATCAGAGAAAATAGTGAAGTTTAATTTTGCTTTAGAGAAAAAAAGTTAAGTATAGTTTTTTTTTATATGTATAAAGTACGAAAACCGCAGCATTTTGTGCGTTAATTACATTTTATCTCAAAAATTTTCATACATGATTTTGAATTAACAAACTATTCATAGGTTTTAGGCTTTCATTTAGCACTTTGGGTTTTGTCACTAATAGTCAAAACAAGAGCATGAACCCAGCTTGAAACGGTGAAAGCGATTACGAATAGAATTTGCCTTGTCAGGATTTGACCACCAACATAAATAGAACTAATGCCAGGAACTTTTCTGAGAACTACTCGAATAGAATTTGCCAGCTAGTTTTACCTTGTTTTAGTGGTTTATTTGTTGAGTACTGTGTTGTTATGGTACTCACTCCTAGCTACTACACTGTGTAGATTTCGAGTCCAGATTCGTGTGACATTTCTCTTTCATCTATTTCCGAGGCTGAGGATTCATTGAGAGGTAACTGCTTGTCTTTCCGGCGGACCCTCTTGTTCCTTACATTATGTTTTGTTCTATTTGAGATACAAAGACATTGAGACTTGTACTTATCTTTCAATTCTATATTAATACATTGGCGCCTTGTACATGTGATAACTAGGTTTTGGTGTTATCCTAAAATACATTAAACAAGAAAGGAAAATAGCAACCAAACAATAATATTTGAATTTGAATTTGTGCGAATGTTACAATCTTTATGAAATCTATAAGAAATGATATGTAATCCCCTGATTCTTTTCTTCACAATTGTTCTTGACTTGATGAAATACTTGCGACACATCACTTGGAGCCAAGACTTATTTGTATGCGAAAGACTTGCGAAGCACCATTGAAGCGCATTGATTATCTATGTATTTTTGTTTGTGTGTTCTGATCTTATAAAGACTCCTTTATATAGGCGTGAGCTAGGGTTTTAGGGTATTTTGGTCCAAGTAATTTAGAGGACCTTGGGCTTGAAGCTTTGAAGAATGTGAGTTGGGCTCATCTTGTTAACTTAATAGACTTGCCCAAATATAATTTAAATTCTATTTAAATTATATAATTTTGATTTAAAATATTAATCCGATTTTATTAATCAACAATTCGACTTAGTCAACAAATTATAAATTTAAAATTTTTCAAATTTTATACTTCCTCCGTTTCACAAAGAATGGTCTAGTTTGACTTGGCTCGGAGTTTAAGAAAATAAAGAAGACTTTTGAATCTTGTGGTTCTAAATTAAAGTTATGTCAAATGTACAAAATTGCCCTTTAATCTTGTGGCCTTAAATATGCCACGTGGAATACTGAAATTAAAATTTTTACCAAAAAAAAAAAGAGGTCATTCTTTTTTAAATTGACTAAAAAGAAAAGAAGGTCATTCTTTTTTAAACGAAGAGAGTATGATTTATCAATTAAACTTCACCGTCTACCAAAAGTGTTTTTTTCCCTTTTATATTTGTGGTCATTTTTGGGCCACATAATTGTGGTCATTTAGCAACACTCAAAGTGTCCGAAAAACATGTCGACAGGCACTTCAAACTCTTGAGTGGTTAATAAAATGTCGGCCTCTTATATCTTCTGTTGCTTTGTGTCTCGAATTCTGTGAATTTTAATTATGCCACATTTTTAGTAGGTTTGAGAAAACTCATTAATCTTGTAAGGTTATTATTATGAAGTTCGTAACTTTATAAGTTTGAGTTTTGACAACTATTTAGAATTTATATAAAGGGGTTGTAATTAAAAAAAATTTCTTTCTCTCATTTGCTCCTCTTTTAGTTTAAAACATTCTAAAAGAGTTGTCCCATAATCGTCAGATCTAAATGCATTGTACTAAGATTATAGAATTGTATACGTTAAACATATTGACAAATATAGCTCTTAAAATTTAGACGGATTCAATAATTTTCATTTTTATTATGTATTTGTATTAGGATATTTGTTAAATATATGTATAATTATAAGTTTGATGGTAAGTTTGAACTAAAAAAAGTTCTAAATTCTAGTTGAGTTTTTGCACATACACATTTGTTTAGTCTCTTATCACACCTAAACGCCATGTATTGAAATTATTATTAATTTATTTAAATAATGGAGTAAATAATAATATCAATTGAGGTTATTTATGTGTGATATTAGAGAATGTACGAATATGTGGTTTTAATTTTTTATTCCATGGGTCCAACTAAAGTTAGAGATAATACAACAAATTAAGGAAATCTAAAATATCTTGTTGAGTTGTCAAAAATTGAAGCACATGGTCATATTCATTTCTCTTTCACTTAGAGCCTTTCAGCCCCCAAGGCCTAGCTCAAGTGACAAAAGGTGGAGGATTTGTGGCTTAGGTCGCAGGTTCAAGCCCCACACCATGCAAAGCGAAGCCCGGTATTTAAGTGGAGAAGGGTAGAGGAGTGGGCCCATTATCCACCGAGTTTAGAAGGTTGTGATTGGTCCAAAAGGCGGGTCACAAACGGATTTCTCGGTTATAAAAAAAAAAAATCTTATTGATTTGTGAATAATTAAAGCACATGGTCATATTCATTTCTCTTTCACTTAGAACTTTTCAGCCTCCAAGGCCTAGCTCAAGTGGCAAAAGGTGGAGGATTTGTGGCTTAGGTCGCAGGTTCAAGCCCCACGCCATGCAAAGCGAAACCCAGTATTGAAGTGGAGAAGGGTAGAGGGGTGGTCCCATTATCCATCGAGTTTAGAAAACTGTGTTTGGTCCAAAGGGCGGGTCACAGACGGATTTCTCAGTTATCAAAAAAAATAATATCTTGTTGAGTTGTCAAAAATTGAAGCACATGGTCATATTCATTTCTCTTTCACTGTGAACCTTTCAACCCCCAATTAAGGCCTAGCTCAAGTGGCAAAAGGTGGAGGATTTGTGGCTTAGGTCGTAGGTTCAAACCCCATACCATGCAAAGTGAAGCCCGGTATTTAAGTGGAGAAGGGTAGAGGGGTGGGCCGATTATCCACCAAGTTTAGAAGGCTGTGATTGGTCCAAAAGGCGGGTCACAAATGGATTTCTCGGTTATAAAAAAAATCTTATTGATTTGTCAAAAATTGAAGCATATGGTCATATTCATTTCTCTTTCACTTAGAACCTTTCATCACCCAAGGCATAGCTCAAGTGGCAAAAGGTTGAGGATTTGTGGCTTAGGTCGCAGGTTCAAACACCACACCATGCAAAGTGAAGCCCGGTATTTAAGTGGAGAAGAGTAGAGGGGTGGTCCCATTATCCACCGAATTTAGAAGTTTGTGATAGGTCTACAGGGCGCGTCATAGACGAATTTCTCGGTTATAAAAAAAAATGTCTTGTAGAGTTGTCAAAAATTGAAGCACACGGTCATATTCATTTCACTTTCACTTAGAACCTTTCAGCCCCCAAGGCCTAGCTCCAGTGGCAAAAAGTGGAGGACTTATGACTTAGGTCGCAGGTTCAAGCCCCATACCATGCAAAGCGAAGCCCGGTATTTAAGTGGAGAAGGGTAGAGGGGTGGGCCCATTATCCACCAAGTTTAGAAAGTTGTGATTGGTCCACAAGGAGGGTCACAAATGGATTTCTCGGTTATAAAAATAAATATCTTATTGATTTGTCAAAAATTGAAGCACATGGTCATATTCATTTTCTCTTTCACTTAGAACCTTTCAGCCCCCAAGGCCTAGCTCAAGTGGCAAAAGGTGGAGGATTTGTGGCTTAGGTCGTAGGTTCAAGACCCACACCATGCAAGTGAAAACTGGTATTTAAGTGGAGAAGGGTAGAGGGGTGGTCCCATTATCCATCGAGGTTAGAAGGCTGTGATTGGTCCAAAGGGCGGGTCACAGAAGGATTTCTCAGTTATAAAAAAAAAAATATCTTGTTGAGTTGTCAAAAATTGAAGCACATGGTCATATTCATTTCTCTTTCACTTTGAACCTTTCAACCCCCAATTAAGGCCTAGCTCAAGTGGCAAAAGGTGGAGGATTTGTGGCTTAGGTCGCAGGTTCAAACCCCATACCATTCAAAGTGAAGCCCGGTATTTAAGTGGAGAAGGGTAGAGGGGGTGGGCCCATTCTCCACCGAGTTTAGAAGGCTGTGATTGGTCCAAAAGGCGGGTCACAAATGGATTTGTCGGTTATAAAAAATATATCTTATTGATTTGTCAAAAATTGAAGCACATGGTCATATTCATTTCTCTTTCACTTAGAACATTTCAGCCCCCCAAGGCCTAGCTTAAGTGGCAAAAGGTGGAGGATTTGTGGCTTAGGTCGCAGGTTCAAGTCCCACACCATGCAAAGCGCTGCTCGGTATTTAAGTGGAGAAGGGTAGAAGGGTGGTCCCATAATCCACCGAGTTTAGAAGGCTGTGATTGGTCCAAAGGGCGGGTCACATACGGATTTCTCGGTTATCAAAAAAAATATATCTTGTTGATTTGTCCAAAATTGAAGCACATGGTTATATTCATTTCTCTTTCACTTAGAACCTTTCAGCCCCCAAGGCCTAGCTCAAGTGGCAAAAAGGTGGAGGATTTGTGGCTTAGGTCGCAGGTTCAATCCCCACACCATGTAAAGCGAAGCCCGATATTTAAGTGGAGAAGGGTAGAGGGGTGGGCCCATTATCCACCGAGTTTAGAAGGCTGTGATTGGTCCAAAAGGCAGGTCACAGACGAATTTCTCGGTTATAAAAAAAATATCTTATTGATTTGTCAAAAATTGAATCACATGGTCATATTCATTTCTCTTTCACTTAGAACCTTTCATTTCAATCTGACGTATGATGGGTTTGGTACGAAGGAAAATGTGTTTTATGAAAAATGTTTTCTAAGAAATATATTTTAGAAAAATAAGTGAAGTCTGGAGCTTATTGCAATATGTCCTCAATGCAATCACGAACCAAAATGATCCAATGAATACACAAATATGCAATTTATCTTTATGCAATCCTTCCTCTCCATGATTCCAAAGTAGCACTTATTTACACTACCACATGAGATAAGAGAAAAGTACGAGCATATTTACTATCTTCAATTGTTCACAGTTTGATTCATTTTAAAAAGGCTTTGAACATTTCCGTATTGGTTCCCATAAATCAGGATTATGGCTAACTTACAAAAGAAAAGGGGAAAGAAGAATTGATAGCAATGCTAGTTATACATATGAAGATTTGGCATAAACACCAGCATTGCTGGTTTTTTTTTATAACTTTCATGTAGTTTAGTAGGGAAGCAAAAAAAATTATGTCTCAGCAAGAAATGGATTATTTTAGCCAAAATGGAAAAATATAAAACAAGCAGTGGGAAACATGGAAAATGATAAAAATTCTAGATTTTCCTCCCTATTGTAATTGATGATGGACAGAATTTTTTCCTCCCTTCCTTGGTTAATGGTAGTAAAGATTCAACAAGCAAAAAGGAAGAGGATATTTCTCACTATGATACTCTGTGTGTTGCTCCAATTGCACACGCAAGTGTACGTGGTATAGTGGCTCTTAAAAGAATTGGATTATTGAACCAAATGACTTGTCAATTAACTATTTACTAAATTATATATACTAGTCTAATTATTTATTTAAGAGTGCCAAAAGTGTTTGATCAAAATATTGGTTGATCTAAATATCTTTTAAATATTGATCAATCGGCTTTTATACCCTCTTGAATTGTGTTGTTAATTTTAATGCAATCTATAATGCGATAACTTTATAAACATATTTTGAAATAAAACTGTTTTCATTTATAAAAATATGACATTTTCTATTAGACAGATTAACAATATATTTTTTAAAATGTGTCGTATAAATTGTAACAGTGCGTGTAACTCACATCATATATATGCCTATTTATTTGGTGCATCTGTGCCCGCCAACACCCATGAACAAACAAAGTTTAGTGAAAATTAAATGAGTTCTTTGTTAGTACTCCCCCAAGCCCAGTTCTTCCCAGTATCATGTAATTTGGATCGTCGTCTTCTATCGACGAAATCATCAGATATATTTAGGTATGGCCATTTCTCCAAGAGTTTGAGGCATGATGATCAATTAGTTCATCCAGAATTTACCCCTAAACACGTCGCTATAATAATGGATGGGAACAGAAGATGGGCTAAAGCTAGAGGATTACCTGTGCAAGAGGGTCACAAATTTATTACTCCTAATCTTAAGAATATTTGTAATGTTTCTACCAAACTTGGAATACAAGTTATCACTGCTTTTGCTTTCTCTACTGAAAACTGGAATCGTTCTAAGGTATACTACTTCCTTTGTCCCAATTTATGTGGAGTAGCCGAGTTTAATTAAAACTATTATTAAGTATTTGATTTGTGTGGCTAGCTAGTAACAATTTGCACTTTGTGCAGGAGGAGGTTGATTTTTTGATGAAACTGTATGAACAGTTGTTCGAAGAATTTATGAGGTACTTACTTTTATATATGAGACAGAAATTTCAATTTTCTCATTAGTTTAAACTAACAGGTTTGGTGGAGTACGGGTGTCTGTTATTGGAGGTAGATCCAAACTTCCGATAAAATTACAGAAAGGCATAGAGTTAACAGAAGAGGCGACCAAAGACAATGAAGGACTTCATCTTATGATGGCACTAAACTATGGAGGAAAATATGACATGTTACAAGCAACCAAGAGCATTGCCAGTAAAGTGAAGGATGGTCTTATAAATTTAGAGGATATCAACAATAAATTATTTGAGCAAGAACTAGCTACCAAGTGTGCTAAACCACCTGATTTAGTCATAAGGACTGGGGGTGAACAGAGGCTCAGTAACTTCTTATTGTGGCAGCTCGCTTACTCTGAATTGTACTTTACAAAGACGCTGTTTCCTGATTTTGGAGAAGAAGCTTTCAAGGAGGCCATACTCTCCTTTCAGCAAAGACACAGACGTTTTGGTGGACACACATATTGAAACTCCTTTTGTTATTTCCTAATTCTCTTATTGTATGTGTGTTAGTATTTCCTGATCTGCAATATCCTCTCAAAATGTATCAGCCAAATTGATGGTTTGAAGCAAGTGAAATACAAGAAAGAAACAACCTTCGGGGGTAAAATATCCTCTTACAACTTCTGTTTGTTAAGAGGGTTTTAAGATTTGAGAACAAGACTATTTGCATTGGTTCTAGAACACTGTGAGATGTTATTGTGATTGATGTTGGGGTATTTCCCGCGAATGTTATTGATGTTGAGGTCATTGCCAAGGAGTATTATTGATGTCGAGATTATTACCGATGAGTGTTATTGATATCAAAGTTATTTTCGACGAGTGTTATTGATGCCAGTGTCATTACCGGTGAGTATTATGATGCCGAAGTCATTACCGATAAGTACTTGGGTTATGAATATTTCCCATGAGTCCCGATTGTTAATTGTGCTCGATAATCTTATTACTTATGATTGATGACTTGATACTTGTGATTTGACGATGTGTAACTATTGATGTGAGACTATGAAACCTTGTGAGCTATTTACTGTGAATTGTTAGGTTGTGTTGTATGCAGGTTGTAGTTTTGGGGGTTTGGTTGGGGTGAAAGGAGTTTCTCGTTTTCTAGCTAGTTTTACCTTGTTTTAGTGGTTTATTTGTTGAGTACTGTGTTGTTATGGTACTCACTCCTAGCTACTACACTGTGTAGGTTTCAAGTCCAGATCCGTGTGACATTTCTCTTTCATCTATTTTCGAGGCTGAGGATACATTGAGAGGTAACTGCTTGTCTTTCCGGTGGGCCCTCTTGTTCCTTACATTATGTTTTGTTCTATTTGAGATACAAAGACATTGAGACTTGTACTTATCTTTCAATTCTGTATTAATACATTGACGCCTTGTACATGTGATAACTAGGTTTTGGTGTTATCCTAAAATACATTAAACAAGAAAGGAAAATAGCAACCAAACAATAATATTTGAATTTGAATTTGTGCGAATGTTACAATCTTTATGAAATCTTTAAGAAAAGATATGTAATCCCTTGATTCTTTTCTTCACAATTGTTCTTGACTTGATGAAATACTTGTGACACATCACTTGGAGCAAAGACTTCTTTGTATGCGAAAGACTTGCGGAACACCATTGAAGCGCATTGATTATCTATGTATTTTTGTTTGTGTGTTCTGATCTTATAAAGACTCCTTTATATAGGCGTGAGCTAGGTTCTTAGGGCATTTTGGTCCAAGTAATTTAGAGGACCTTGGGCTTGAAGCTTTGAAGAATGTGAGTTGGGCTCATCTTGTCAACTTAATAGACTTGCCCAAATATAATTTAGATTTTATTTAAATTATATAATTTTGACTTAAAATATTAATCTGATTTTATTAATCAACAATTCGACTTGATCAACATATTATAAATTTAAAATTTTTCAAATTTTATACTTCCTCTGTTTCACAAACAATGGTCTAGTTTGACTTGACACGGAGATTAAGAAAATAAAGAAGACTTTTGAATCTTGTGGTTCTAAATTAAAGTTATGTCAAATGTACAAAATTGCCCTTTAATCTTGTGGCCTTAAATATGTCACGTGGAAAACTGAAATTTAAATGTTACCAAAAAAAAGAAAGAGGTCATTCTTTTTTAAATTGACTAAAACAGAAAGAAGGTCATTCTTTTTTTTAAACGGAGAGAGTATAATTTATCAATAAAACTTCACCGTCTACCAAAAGTGTTTTTTTCCCTTTTATATTTGTGGTCATTTTTGGGCCACATTTAGTAACACTCAAAGTGTCCGAAAAACATGTCGACAGGCACTTCAAACTCTTGAGTGGTTAATAAAATGTCGGCATCTTATGGGTGTGTTTGGTATGAAGGAAAACATTTTCCGGAAAATTATTTCCAATTTTCTCATGTTTGGTTGGGTTAAATGTTTTGGAAAATGTTTTCCAAATCAACTCATTTTCCTCAAATTTAAGGAAAATGACTTCTCTTCAAAACTTAAGGAAAACATTTTCCAAAACTCTCTTCCAACTTCAAACTACAATTATTTTTTTGTTGAAAAAATCAATTTATTTTGTCCCTACCCTCAAACCAGCCCCCCAACCA
>NC_064289.1:19001571-19066641 GCF_019186545.1 Solanum stenotomum | reverse complement strand
ATACCAAACACACCCTATATCTTCTGTTGCTTTGTGTCTCGATTTCTGTGAATTTTAATTATGCCATATTTTTAGTAGGTTTGAGAAAACTCATTAATCTTGTAAGGTTAATATTATGTAGTTCGTAACTTTATAGGTTTGAGTTTTGACAACTATTTAGAATTTATATAAAGGGGTTGTAATTAAAAAAAAAATTCTTTCTCTCATTTGCTCCTCTTTTAGTTTAAAACATTCTAAAAGAGTTGTCCCATAATCGTCAGATCTAAATGCACTGTATTAAAAAAAA
Source organism: Solanum stenotomum (assembly GCF_019186545.1). Lineage (NCBI taxonomy): Eukaryota > Viridiplantae > Streptophyta > Magnoliopsida > Solanales > Solanaceae > Solanum > Solanum stenotomum. The sequence goes on along the minus strand of NC_064289.1, from coordinate 19,066,355 downwards.
AATTTAAAAAAATGCACTGTATTAAGATTATAGAATTGTATACGTTAAACATATTGACAAATATAGCTCTTAAAATTTAGACGGACTCAATAATTTTTATTTTTATTATGTATTTGTATTAGGATATTTATTAAATATATGTATGATTATAAGTTTGATGGTAAGTTTGAACTAAAAAAGTTCTAAATTCTAGTTGAGTTTCTCCACATACACATTTGTTTAGTCTCTTATCACACGTAAACACCATGTATTGAAATTATTATTAATTTATTTAAATAATTAATAATAATATCAATTGAGGTTATTTATGTGTGATATTAGAGAATATATGAATGTGTGGTTTTAAATTTTTATTTCGTGGATCCAACTAAAGTTAGAGATAATACAACAAATTAAGGAGATCTAAAATATCTTGTTGAGTTGTCAAAAATTGAAGCACATGGTCATATTCATTTCTCTTTCACTTAGAACCTTTCAATCTTACGTATGATGGGTTTGGTATGAAGGAAAATGTGTTTTATGAAAAATGTTTTTTAAGAAATATATTTTAGAAAAATAAGTTCATGTGTCTGGAGCTTATTGCATGTCCTCAATGCAATCACGAACCAAAATGATGCAATGAATACACAAATATGCAATTTATCTTCATGCAATCCTTCCTCTCCATGATTCCAAAGTAGCACTTATTTACACTACCACATGAGATAAGAAAAAAGTACGAGCGTATTTACTATCTTCAATTGTTCATAGTTTGATTCATTTTAAAAAGGCTTTGAACATTTCCATATTGGTTCCCATAAATCAGGATTATGGCTAACTTACAAAAGGAAAGGGGAAAAAAGAATTGATAGCAATGCTAGTTATACATATGAAGATTTGGCATAAACACCAGCAATGCTGGCATTTTTTTTTAACTTTCATGTAGTTTAGTAGGGAAGCAAAAAAATTATGTCTCAGTAGGAAATGGAATGTTTTAGCCAAAATGGAAAAATATAAAACAAGCAGTGGGAAACATGGAAAATGATAAAAATTCTAGATTTTCCTCCCTATTGTACTTGATGATGAACAGAATTTTTTTCCTCCCTTCCTTGGTTAATGGTAGTAAAGATTCAACAAGCAAAAAGGAAGAGGATATTTCTCACTATGATAGTCTGTGTGTTACTTTCAATTGCACACGCAAGTGTACGTGGTCGCACAAGTAATATAGTGGCTCTTAAAAGAACTGGATTATCGAACTCAAAGGACTTGTCAATTAACTATTTACTAAATTATATATACTAGTCTAATTATTTATTTAAGAGTACCAGAAGTGTTTGATTTTTATTTAAATACTAAGAATGCAGAAATGAAATAATAAAATTACTTACAGTGATTTGAAAAATTCTAGGGTTGCAACATGTATAGGTTTCATGTATCACATCTCATGCATGAATTAACTACGGTTATCAAATTACTGATTTACAGGGTTGATTTTATGATTATGGTCTCCCCACCTCTAATCGCCTACTCTAATTAGCTGTCTAACTACATCGTTGAGCGAGGATAGACAGTCTTAATTGGTGAGCATTTATATTTCATCGTGTTTCGTAACCAAGCTAGGTGTTCGTCCCGGCGTCACTTCTAAACACAAATCTACTCAATTTAATGGAAGATCAAGCTTTCTATATCATTTGATCTATCTACCTTAGCGTCTCCCGAGTTTAAGAATAGACAAGAGATTTATTTGTATGATGGTCAATCAAGAAATACTAAAACAAGAACACAAAAGTAATTTAAAGTGATAACCAACCTATTTACTATCTTCAATTGTTCACAGTTTGATTCATTTTAAAAAGGCTTTGAACATTTCCATGCGACATGTAAGGCTATGGCTGCTTTTAGCCTTGTAAGGCTATGACAACTTTTAGCCTTACAAGGCGCAGAGATTTGCAGGCTGTTTTTTTTTTAAAAAAAAAAAACCACGGCAAATAATGAATATCTTCTTCTTGAAAAATAGGATAATGACAATTATGCCTATTAATCACATGAATACTTGGTGATTTAGCTTGTAAAAGATAATTTCTTGTTTGGTTTATACACATTGATAATATATAAATTCCACAATCCACTGCAGATACTAATAGGACCAATCTCAAAAATTGTTTAGGTGACTTAATCACAAATAAATTCTGAAAATCACAAAAAAAAACAAGAATCATACACAAGTTATTTAAGTACTTAAATTAGATCATACAATATAATTAATGAAAATTAGATTAAGAAACTAACCTGAGGTTTCCATAATTTAGGAATCTCCATAAAAAAAAGAAAAACAGATGAAATTAAAGAATAATTTTTTTAAAAAAATAGAATTTTTTTTTGTTGAATATTGGTTCATCTACCTTGTAGAGTTTTAGAGGAAATTAAGGAGAAAGAACTGGTCAATTGAAATCTTGAAATTAAAATTCAACATATGTAATAAGGTACTATAATAATATAAAATAAAAATGAAGATAGTGATGATTTTTAATTAATATTTGTACAAAACACCTTGTTGACAATATTTTAATTACAATTTTTTTAAAAAAAAAACAGCCTACAAAACGCAGATGTCTTTGTGCCTTCTAAGGCTAAAAGTTGTCATAGCCTTACAAGGTTAAAAACAGTCATAGCCTTATAGGTTGCATGGGTATCTGCGCCTTGTGGTGAAAACTTTGAATAAAACGGTGTTAAAATTTATTGCCCTTTTGATTTGATAAATAATTTTATTGCCCTTTTAAAATTTTGAAAAATTTTGTTTCCCTTTTGACTCTGGACTCCAATATATAATCGCCCATTTTATAATAGGAAGAATGACTATTTGAGATACTAAAAAAAAATGATAAAAGATAGGCTTTTATTTCTCTTCGCTATGTTAAGCTCACAAATTAAATGATGCTCCTTAATGGACAAATCATTTACGTTTTCATTCATCGTAAGAATGTAAAAGGTTAAAGTAAAGTTAATGTAATGAAATATTACTTTTGTTTGAACCACAAAATTGTCATAATGCAACAATTCCTTTCAAGAATTCATATCTTCTCATTATGAAGTTACAAATTAATAAACGGTCACTTGAATAAATGTGAACCATTTATGAAGAAGTAATCCTCCTATTCTACATATATTTACTACTTAGAAATATTTACATAGATTAATTATGGAGAGTTATAAGATGTTATTTATCCTTTGCATTAAATAAAAAGGAAATGATATCCACAATCCCGACTAATGCAAAGATAAAGAATATGAATAATTTTTGGGTAAAAGAAAGGAACATGTATTAAAGTATCAATATCTTTCGATTTGAATTGACACAGTGAAATGAGGCGACAACAAATATCCACAAAGTGAAGTACTCCTGAACTAAATGAACATAATTAAGTTGAGACCCCCACAATACGTACTATATCCTTCGTATTATGCGAACTCCACAATACTAACATATTGCTTTTATGGTCATGCATCCACCTTAAATCTTATGAGTGCTCTAGAAAGATGATCCAAGTCTTTCATAAAAGATGACCACATTGATACACTCACATATATAGGTGATTTCATCAAGTCTATTTCTATATAAATTATTTTGACCATTTTGATCTGCCCGAATATAACCTAACTCGCTCAATTGCCACACCTTAATTAGGGCCTTATATGTCTTTGTTTGATTACAAGTGGGTATTCACCATCCTACTTCAATCCATGCGCTTTAAGCTCCATCCTCCTCGACGTTTTAAAGATTATTTTATTTATCAAATCCTTAATTTAATGATAAATCCGCTCGCAATGTATTTAAACTCAACATATCATGCCTATTTAAACATAATGGATTAGTTTGGCCTGGCCCACTGGCCAACTCCTCTCAATATAGGATTCGGATCTTCCATTGATCATCAAATTCATCACTATCTGGACTCGGTATTTCTTGATAATTTCAAACTCAATGAGATGATGATTAGTGGTGGCAAATGGGCGGGTTGGGTCAAATTTGGGCTGGTTGAAAATGGGTCAATATAAAATGGATAATAATGCATCCCGCCCATATTTGATATGGGTAAAAATGGATTGGGCAAACTCATATTTTACCCATATTTTCATGAGTAAATAGTATTTTACTTAAGAATTCAACATGGCAAAAATATTTTAATCTTTTTTTAGATGAAAAATGTTGAAAATGTTTCAATTAGTTTTATTGTATCATAAAAGTAAAAACAAAATTCTAAACTTTTCAGTATAAAATAAATTTATTTAATAACGAGGGGAACATATTTTTAATTTCAAAATAAATGAATATTTGCATTTTAGGACTAAAACATGCTTAATGCACTTTAAGCAATGTCAATACTAATACATGATTTGCTTATTTTACACTATTATTTATTATCTAATATAAAATTAAACAAATAAAAAATATAATTATAATTAACAAAAGAAATGTACATTTAAAATATATATTTTTGGAGGGTTAAAGACTTTCCCTTTTCAATTATAGAGAAAAATAATTAGTTTTATAGAAGAACATAAAAAGGAAGAGAAATTACAATATTTTTGGTGATATCATGAATTTTTGAATGAATAAAAGTTAGAAGCTTAATCCATTTGGCTAATCCATATTTTATCCATATTTTACCTATAGTTTACCCATATTTTTATGAATTGATTATGCGTATCAACCCATATTTTACCCATGTAAAAAGTCACTCACCCAACCCATTAAAATATGAACGGATTAGACGGACTATCAAAATATGGACTCATTTTGTCAGCACTAATGATGATGATGATCGTGGTATCCAGGGACGGCTCTACATGCTAGAAAATAAGACAGTTGCTCTAGGCCTTCAAATAAGGGGTTCATCTTTTTTAGTAAAAGCAATAATTGATACTATTAGGTATTATTGAGTATTATTTGTAGAAAATAAAAAAATTTCAAGTAAGATAAAAGGATTAATAGAAGTTTGACAAATTTAGAATACTTAGTTTAAGTATAATAAATTTCATAATAAATAATTCAACTTTAAGGGCTTCTATTTGAATTTGACTTTAGGCCACTAATGTATTTGAGTCGCCCTCAGTAGTATCCAAAAAAATCATCACCAATTAATCCAAAGAATATTTGTTAACATTTTTTCCATACAGCTTAACTTCTCACTCCTTTTGCTTTCTCTACTGAAAACTGGCAATGAGCTCTTTGTTAGTAGGAAGGCCAATATCCAAGAGCTCTTATAATTTGGGTATTACTCTTTTCCATCATCAGTATGTGGTGGCCATTCAAACTCACTGAGCCTTGATGATGATCGTCGCTGTCCTATATATCAAAATAATTCATGATTCAGAGCTTATACCTAAACATGTTGCTATAATAATGGATGGGAACAGGAGATGGGCTAAGGCTAGAGGTTTACCATTTCGACGTGTTGGGACTCCCTTTTTCTTTATTAATTTGCTTTCGTTTTATTGATGATTCTTTTGTCAGTGTATTTTAACAATGTAACATGTCTTATTTTTTAGGTTATTGATCTCATTTTTAATGAACAGTTATCAATAAACTATGGAGTGCCAGTTCTGAAAAGGGTGCGATAAAGGTGAGCCAACAATGAGAGACAGAGAGAGTATACTCTGTTTGCCATATCATGGGAAAGCTAGTATACTCTTTTCACATATGGTTCTAAATTCAGCATACAAATAATTGGAATATGTAATTTGATTAGTTAAGATGCGGAGAGATTCACTAATGTAGCTCGAGAATGAGAATGCATGGTAACTGTTTGTTTACCTATGTCTCTTCCTTTGAAGCTCCATATTCTTTCATGTAGCATTCAATAATTGAAGATATATGCGCTCTTTGTTGTTCAACCTACATGAAATAGATTTCAAAATTATAAGTGTGATCCTTGGAAACAAAATAAAGAGATATTTGTTGTTGTACTTACTTCATGTCCAGTCATATCACACGTTATCCTGTTAATTGCTGAGGATGCTCGAACAATCAAAGGCACATTCATTAACCATTCAAAAGTCTCTCTAGATATAAATTCCTCCACACCCAACCAAGGAAGTCGTTGCTATCATCATATAGCCAGCACTTACAAGTGCATTCTTCATATACTCCTCACAATTTGGTGTATAGCCAGCATTCAACCATTGGGCTTCCCTAAGAAAGCTTCTCACCAGCTTTTTCATGTAAAATGGAAATACAGTAAATATCATATAAGTTCTTATTTCTTCGCGTTAACTTAGTCTAACTGATTTATATATGCATTTGTCAAGCAATATTACCTCATATTTTGCATAATATATGCGGTCTGATTTACATTCTTTGGCCAATATTTCCTCCATTTCACTGTAAACATCTAGAAGGGCTTGATAAACAGGTCTCATATATGGAGGTAATGAATCGATCGCAGTAATGTCCCATCTAAAAATCAGGATTAGTATCAGACCTATAAGCAAACTTTTACGTCACACAATAACAACAGGATTTACAATTAATTACCTCTGGATTGCATCGGTGAAAGGCACAATTAGTTTGTCAAGGGTTGCATAAGCATCAAAAGTGTCATCAATGACGCTATCAATTTGAATTACTTTTGTTAGCATTTTTCTAGCACGACTATACTTTGACTCAAAATACACTCCTAATACCCAAAAATAGCACTCAATCAATCTGTCTCTTGCATATGGATATTTGTTTACAAAATCCAAATCTTTCCACCACCTACATCATATATAAGATTGATTTGTTGCATTTAATTCTCGTACATTAAACCAAAATTCATAATAAAATTAAAGAAGATAAATCAAATAATGTACCTGGTAAGCTCGCTAAGCTCTCTCTGGTGCAGGTTCTGCAATACATTAAAATTCAATTTCACAAATCTCTAAAGCAAATCGTTGTGTGCATCAATGCCTTTGTAAATGGATATGTAATTCCTTGATCCCACCCTTGGTGTAGATTTATGAATAGGATACCTTAAGGCTTCAGTAACTTGAACTTTTAGGGAGTTGGTCAAGCTGGGGAGCAATGCTTCGAGATGAGTGGTGGAAAAGGTAAGAGCTTCTTCAAGAATCTCCTCCTCGCGCACTCTCAGATGTGATGCTTCATACAAACTCAATAATCCTTGAACATCATTAGTAAGCGTTTCCTTGAATTTTCCATCTTGTTGGGTGAATTGCTTGAAAACATCTGGTCAAACACTATGCATGTTTTTAATTTGACAGAAGTTAGTTTAGTTAAAATCCAAAACAACGTAACCAGTTATATATGTCAAGTCAAAATATGTAAACTTCTCTCTCAGTACAGTATAGTTACAATTAGGAGCAACCAAGGTGTTGGCCTTGATAAGTTCTAGTTTTTACTGTGTTGTATATTCTAAGTCCACTTCTTCCAAAAGGAAAGACTTGTGGGACAGTTTAGGAAAGACTTGTGGGACAGTTTAGGGACTGTTTAGAAAGTCACCCGTAATTCTAATATGTTTGGTTTTTATTGAGAATTTCATGTTCTTACGAGAGTTCAAGCCATATCATGTGGCAGGTCGAGGGTGTATATAATCACTTTAGTATATACTTAGTTATGTGGCAGGTCGAGGTTGTATATAATCACTCTACTTGCTACGTCATGTGGCAGGTTGTGATAAGAATCCTTAGTTAAGTATACTTACCATGAGAAAAATCTTTAGTTGAACGACTTTAAAGTTATAAAAAAAAATTAAATGACTTTATGTGAAAAACTATTAATGCAGTGGTCATGTAATATATTAACTTAGCAAATGCCTATGCTTTTTAATAATGGAAACGGGTTAAAAATAACATCCTTCCACTTATTAGATAAAAAATGCGCTCAACATTTTTTAGGTCTAAAAATATCTTTTTTTAACACCACAATAACATGACAATAATGAGTAATTTAATAAAACAAATGGCTTCATCTTATTGGTCCACATAATATTTTAAACCAATTTAACTACCCAATCCATCAAGATAAAAATAACTCACCCAGTAACCCATTTTAAAAATGAACCCAACATATGCAGATGCGAGAAATAGACCATTCTGTATTTACATTTTCAAACTAGAAATACTAATTAACATCGATTTGCTTATTTAGACAAAAAATAAGAGAGTAAAATTAGCAGAATAAGATTTTAAAAAAAGAAAAAGAGAAGAAGTTGGAATCTTGACAATTATCCACGTACAAAAATGTGTTAAAACAATCAATTTTGGCACATATTATGAATGACACAAATTAAAAAATGGAATCTTGATAAGACCCACATACAAAGATGTGGTAAAATAAATATTTTTTGCAATCAGTATAAAAGACAAAAATCAAAAAATGAAATCTTAATAAGTACTCACATACAAAAATGTGTTAAATCACCCAAATTTTGCACAGAAATTATTAAAGACAAATACCACTATTTTTTCCAACCTGAGAGGTAACATGGATAGTGTTTAATTTTGATAATGGTTCCAAACGTAACGAGAATGGACAAAGCTACATTGCTATGTGCAAATGTATTGAAGGACGAAAAGAATGGAAGGACTCCGTGGATAGTTTAGGTTTATTTTAAAACTAGTGTACTTGGCCGCGCGGTTATGAAAAAAATTAAAATAAAGTTCCACTTAAGATACATTATATAATTGTACATCTGAAATACATAGACTGATACAATACCCACAATCATAATTTATTGTACATTATTAGCAAATAAGTAATGATACATTATTTAAACACGTATTTTGAAACATAATTTGTTATAAAAACAAACACAAGGTAGAAAATCTTAACATTTCAATTATTGTAACGAATTTCACCGGCTAATATTAGATTGCAATGTTTTATCAAGGTTAAATTGAAAACTGCAAAAAAATTGAAAATATAGCGGAATTTAAAATAATGTATCTAAAACATAATAATAGCTCTAACAAAGAATTCTGTCAGTCTTCTTTCGGAAAGAAAGTACAAGTCTTTATGTTGTGACCTTCATGTCCACAACGTCCATAATGATTTGTGTTTGTGCTTATCTTTTCACGTGGATTTTTCTTCCTTTTTTTCCTTGGTCGTCCAGCCAGCCTTTTGTATCTTGGTGACAAGACGATTTTTTCCAAAACAAACTTCGGTGCTGACCAATCCTCCTTATCCGACATTGAAACTATCGGAACTTCATATGTGTTTGCCAATGCAACTGGTTTATAGTAATCTGAGTAGTAGAGATGTATATCTATAATGTTTTTTTTCTTGAAAATAGCAAATGCATGTGCACAAGGTATCTCGTCTATTTGAAATCTCCCACAGTTACAGATCTTTCTCTCAAGGCAAATAATATATTTTTGCCCACATTCAAAAACTGAATATATAAATTCAGTAGATTGCACAACATGACAACATTAGGTAAGACACACACCACATATCAATTAATTCAATTTTATACTCATAACAACCAAAGAACAACAAATTCCAGATAGTTTATATATATGCACATACCTACATTTTTGAGCATTTAGAAGCGTTTATAATCAACAACTTTTCAAATCTCTTCCCTAATGTTTCCTTTGTATAGGATGCTATTTCTCTATTTTTAGAGTTCCAAGAATCGAATAGAACTCTGACTTCTTCCAAAAAATTGTATTATAGGTAGTTGTCGCGCTTCAACAAGGCTACCATTGATACATTCTGCTATGTTAGAAGTCATCATTCTCCCCCTGTTTACTGTTGCATGAACTCTTGACCACTTTTCATAACCAACATCCTCAAGATACATCTTAACCCGATTGTCAATTTTAACGACTTTAGCCATCAATTTGTCAAAATCCTCTTTTCTATAAGCCTTGGCCATTGAATAGAACACGTCACTTAGTACGCTTTTGCTTCTCTTGAAGCTTGAACAAACATTTTTCCAAATGTGCCATATGCATGCAAAATGAGAAACATTTGGAAAAACAGTTCTGACACTATTAATTATGCTTTCATTTCTATCTGATACAACACACATTTGTTCCCTCTCCCCAAATTCACTTTTAAACTGTTAGAAGAACATGTCCATGAACAATCATTTTTACTGTCCACCACTCCATAAGCTAACGACAATATGCATCCTACTCATAAATAGTGCGCAGGTTTGTTAATTTCTAGAACACAACTATCCATATATAAAGTATCAAAATCAAGTAACCATTGTTATGTGACAAAAAATTATAAATTCTAATACAGAAATCATACCTGCACCATCAAGCGTACTTGCTGATACAAAAGTTCCTTTGTAAGCTCCACCAAGTTGTGCACCGTCAACAACTACTGGTCTACAGTAGTCAAACCCCCTCATTAGTGACCTTAATGATATGAACAGATACATGAACTTATTTTCCTCCGACTTATGCATCCGTATATAAGAATTTGGATACACAGTATCCAACATATATAGATATTTAGGCAACGGTCTATATCTATTTGCAGATTTACCCCTTATCATCTCTAATGTGCGCTCCTTAGCACGCCATACTTGCTGGTATGCAATATCAATCTCATATAGTGCTTTAATATCCTCAATAATATCATTTAGTGTATGAATTCTTTTATGATTGTGCAGTTTAGGAGCTGTCACGACACTTATAAACCCAACTGTAGCTTGAACCTTTGTTAATAACCTATCCCTTATCGGACATGTATGCTCACTATTGAAGTACCTCACTTTGACTAAATCCGATTTCTTCCTAACAGATGTACTCAATCTCCAACAACAGTCATTCGATAAACATAATAATTTATAGCTCCATTTTTCCAGATACATTAGTAGAATGCATAACTGATACATTAAAACAATAGATAGATTCTTTACACAAGGATACATTACCGAAAAATTACTATACTGATACATCAAGTTGACTGCAATAATGTATCATCATTATTATACATTACCATAAGGTGAAATGAATCTGATACTTTATAGTAATCTTACATTGACAAAAAGATTAAAAAAAATATTAACCAGTAAATATTCATCAAATCATACTTGTATCAGGTTTACTACAATAATGTATCATCATTATTGTTGACACCCAATTTTGAACCTCCACAATATATATTAATCATCGAGTTTCTTCAATTTCGAACGATTTGAAATAATTAGTTTTATAACATTCAAAATATTTTTTCAAGTTATTTTAAAGTAATTTTAGTCGCTTTTATGATTTTTAAGTAATATATATTTTTTTTAATATAATTTTGTATATAATTAGTATATTTTATAAATATTTCGAAAATCATCTCAATTTTTTTTTAATCTTAGTAAGTATTTTATTAAATTAGTTTAGTTTAAATTATGGTTATAATTTTGAATCATTAGTTTACAATTAAGTTAATTATTTTATTTCTTTAAGATTAAGAAGCTCTTTAATTAATTAATATTAATTCGTCTTATTTAAGGTTTAGCCGAATTTGTCAATTTAATTCAATTTGGCTATTTCTTAAACTCCAAGATCTAACCCATCTTTGACCTCACCTTAAACACATTTGGAGACCAATTTTGGTCCTTTTTTTCACCTCTTTTCAGCTGCCTAGTCTCAAAACAATTGCAAGCCCATTTCCATTATTCCATACCAAAAGACCCATTACAATACAACAACATTATAACGATCCAAAAACCCAGCCCATAATAACAACAACAAGACCCAGTGTAGGCGTACAAAAATGACCTAGAACCCACACATTTTTCTTCTTCCTCACGAACACCAACAAGAGAAACCCAGAACCAGTCGCGAACAATCCAGAATGAAATACAACAGAGAAATCGCGACCCGAGTCCAGCGAACGCCAGCTCGCGCGCATCCCTCTCTCCTTGTCCTCTCGTACGAGCAATGTACTCGAATCAGCCAGATGTTGCAATCTCATGTGTTCTTTGTCCTTGCTCGAAATCGTGCGGCTCCTATCAATTTTCCGTTCCCCCCTCCCCCCAACGTTCTCTTTAAGAAGAATTTGAATTTCAAATTCAAAATGGTTCCAATTTCTCCCCTTTTTCAACCCCAATCCTTCTCTATATATACCCCATCTTTTTCATTATTTTAGGGTGGGAAGAAGGTTGGAAAAATATTGACAAGAAACAAAGGGAAAAAATATAGAAAAAGATAGAAGAGAGGCATCTTTTATAAGAAAAGAAACCAAATTACAGTGAGTCGCAAGAGAAATACACTTAGTATACATTTTAGGTTCCTGTTCGTGGGTTGCGGGGGTTTATCGAAATCATTTAAGTTTCATTTGTTAGTGGTGGAATTGTCCTCGTAGCTAGCTCGTTCCCGTCTCAATTCGTTGCCTGGAAAGAGGAAAAAATCTTTCTCATGTTTTGTTTCGTTTGATTTTTGGTTGTTGTGTTTTTTTGTTTATGCTTTCTCAAATATGTCTTGGTATTTTCTTTATGATTGGAATTGAGTGGAATCGATAATGTCTTAGCTGAATTTCTTTTAGTTGATTCTTTACTGTTTGGTTCAACTCGTGAAGTATGATGTTCGTCTAGTATGCACCATGCTCTCTCTATCTCTTTATATTTTTGAAATATGATTATTTATTAGTCACTTGTTCATAATGTGAGTTGATTTTGCTATGACTATGATTACTCTCCTTTTGAATTTTACTGTCTTTATACATGCATATGTTTAGGAATCTCCTTGTGTTTAGATTTTTGATAGTTTAATGTGGAATTTATCATTTTCTTTCGTATTGAATTTATTCTTGTCTCTGTTATGTCATAAGGTAAAGAACAATTTTTTTCTTTTTCTTCTTGCTAATACAAAAGGTTTCTTTTGTCTACTTAGAGGTCACAAATATTGGGTTTAGTCATAATTTGGAGTTAAATACTTTCTAATTACCTTATTCATATGTTCTAGATAGGTGTAGATGGGTGCTTTATTTTGTATACTTATTTAAAAACTGTTTGTTTTCAAATGATAAAAATTGGTATCCTAAGCATGAAAATCTTTGTCTCGGCATGGCGTCATTTCTTCCATCTTTTTTTGTTCGATATTATTGAATTGTCGATTTTCTTGATTACTTGTTGGTGTGTCTCATGAAAAATCATTAGATTTGTCCAGTAGCTACTTTTAGCTTGAAAGTCTTATTCATTGCTTGATTTTGAACTCATTGTCACTGCTCTTTATTCTGTTATGCTGCCCAACTTAATTAATTAGTCTTACTTTAGTTTGAGGATTGTTAAGTTGTATTCACTATGTGAGTGTTGTTGTAAGTGATCGATCCTTTTTGTCATTTAGATTTACAGTTTTGAGATGTATTGTTTGAGTACTAATCCTTGTCATTTTTTTTGTTGCATGTAACACTATCCGAGTCTTCTTGGACTCCTATCTTCTTCCCCCATATTTCGAATAGGCCGTAAATGCCCAAATCCAGTTGTTTCTCTCTCGAGTCAACCTCATTGCCAATAGAGAAGCAGGTGAACAGGTCGAAGGCAACAAATAAGGCTAGAAACTTAAAATATAGGTTTTGGAAAGCTAAAAACAGGCTGATATACACTGGTATACAACAGTATACATAATATACAGGTCAAAGAGTTGCGTATACATGGCTAAAAGCAAGATTACAGGTGTTCGAGAGATAAAATAAATTGTATACATTTATTGTATGGGATGATATACAGGAAAACATGCCTGTATACAGCCTATATACATGAGTATTCACTCAATATATGTGTAGATTTTCAGAGGAGAAATGGGTTAAAACCCAAATTCTATTTGCTACAGCAGGTCCAAGCCAAAATGGGCCCAAAATCCCAATGAAGTAAAGCAACAAAAAATGGGCCCAAAGGCCCAATAAAAAATGAGTACCAATAGCTTTTTTTTTGGGGATTTAAATGGGCCTAGACCTATTTTGACAACTTTAGACTTAGGACAGGTTTAAGATTTGGGAATTTGGCCCAAATTTGATATTTATTTCCTTACTCTTTATTTATTATTGTTGATGAACATTATATTTGATTTTGGTTTTGACTTAATTAACTCCCGAAGATAGTCATTTCTTTTTTTTATATTCAAATTGAAATATATACATATATACTTTCGCAAACTATTAATTCAAATTAAATGCAATAAATATACTTTGATTTAATTGTATCCTATAGCAAACTATTGCTATTTTCGCCACTCTACCTGGTGGAATCTCGCTCGCCACTCTCGTTTGGTGGCAGTCTCGCTCGCCTCTCTCGCTTTTATACAAACACAAATGTATAAAATGTGTTTGTGTTTGTATAAAGCGAGAGAAAATTGTATATATACATATATTTTCGTTCCCCTCTCTCCCCTCTCCCAGATCTCGCTTGCCACTCTCCCAAATATCGCTTGCCACCCTCGCCTCTCTCGCTTATACAAACAAAAACGAAATGTATAAATTGCGCTTTTGTTTGTATAAAGCGAGAGAAAATTGTATATACACATGCATGCAAATACATATATCTTCGTCCTATACACTTATAATTATACAATACAAATATTTTCCTGCCCAGTTTTCTTTTGCCTTTCTCTCTTTCTTGTTGTATACATACACATATTATACAACTGATCTTTTGTATACAACTGCTTTCTTTTGTATATGTATAACGAATTATACAACTGCCTTCTTTGTATATGTATATCGAATTATACAACTGTTTTTTTTTTGTATATATATAGCGAATTATACATATATATGTTTGCTATGGAGCACAATTATGCAAACTTTGTTATAGCATACAAATATGAATTTTGTGTTTGCTAAAGTCATTTTATTATTAGTTTTGTCAACACTTGAATTACTCCCCTTAGAAGATTTCCCTTTAGTTGTTTTCCTTAAAATATGAAAAATAAAAATGAATTTCTTTTGACTAAGTTAAATTTTTTAAAAATTAGATAATGTCATTTTAGTCAAATCGCCGGTCAACCGCAAGTTAGTGGACATTTCAAGGGCCTAACACCTTCTCGGAATGTACATTGAACTTGAACCCTTTTTATTCAATCAATTTTTACCTGTTTTAAGTCTTTTGAAAACCTTACGTTTTTTCTTGATTTTTACTAAAAAATTAAGTGGCGACTCTATTTGGAAAATCGATTTCTTTTCAAGTCATAGGTTTAGTCGATTTTCCGAAATCAGACCATTTTTATTTTTATTTTTTCGAGTAAAACAATTATTATACACAAATATAAAATCAAACATCAACAAAAAGTATACCACATGTATCAGTTACGATATGATACATCAAAATATATACGTCACACGTTTAATGTATCGTAATTTTAGCCAGTAATGTATCCTTACTATTTCAACAAAATACAACGATACATTAATCAGAACAATCATATATTGATACATTAACACATGAAAGAAAGTAGACCAAGTTCCATACCTCTTGTTATCAGATCTCTTTACTCTAATATTGAAGCCATGTTTTATTTTGTATTTTGCCATTACAGATACCAGAGTAGCTTTATCCTTGTACAATTGATCCACTTTCACGTCAATACTTTTTGTATCACATATGTAATTCGTTACCTCCAACTCTGGTATATAACACGAATTACCATTTTTTGATTCTACCAAGTTGAGAGCGAGTATATCCTGTTCAGCACCTTCAACACAGACGATTAAACCAGTCGACACATCAAAACTTTCAATATCGCCAACATCCTTATCAATTGTATCAATACAGAGGGCATACATTCCAAATCCAATCTCGCGTTTCTTTACCTCTACATATAGTTTTACTCCCATATCAATCCTTATACTCATTAGAGAGGAGTTTCCTTCTACAATGTATCATATTTCAATTTTTTTTCTCGACTCATCAATATTCAACTCAGCTGCAATTGTTGAAACTAGATTCATGAAGGAAACATGTTCATCAACCACTATCTCATCACTCTTGTATCTTTCATATTTAATCCCACTCTCCCAAACTCCAGAATGCCTCAACAAAATTGATATATTCATTATCTATCCAATCAAACTCACAACGAACAAAATTGATTCTCAGTCGAAGTCTTCTTCGTTGAAACAGAGAAGAAGACGAACACGATTTGAATCTTTGAATTCTAATTTGGTTTGTTATTTTGGGAATCACGTTTCTATAATTGACATTAAGAGCGAAACTGATTGGCGTGAATTAAGGGATTCAATTTTTTATTTTTCATTTTTATTTTCCATTAAAAGCGCAACAAACAAATATATAACCTTTAATGAATAATGTATCCGGTTACTAGTGCATTTGTCATATATTCATCATATTTTGGAATGTAGCCATCATTCAACCAATCAATTTCCTTCATATAGGCTGTCGCAAGCCTTTTCATCTAACCAAAATATATCATAGAAAATGTAAAAATAGATACTCATAGTGAATTACGTATATACCATATTTATTTATTGATCAAAGTGTGTTATCCTTGATCAATTGATGAATACCTCATTTTTTGCATAGTACACGCTCTCCGATTTACCAGCTTCTCTGGTCAATACTTGTTCCATTTCATCGTACATGTTGAGAAGTTCTTGATAACTTATTCTCATATATGGCGGTAATGAATCCATAGCTCTTATGTCCCATCTACACTTGACGGTTCAATTATGTGAGTAAAAACTTAAGGTATTAGATAGATCACACTTTTATTTATTTAATTATATATGTCTTCAGCACACATCTTTTACGTCTGTGAAACCATATTGAATTGTGTGATTGACCATATCATTCAAAAGCTTAAGATATTAGATATATCACACATTTATTTACTTATTTAATTATGTCCTCGATCAACACACAATGTATATATATAGTACCTCTTAATGGCACTTGTGAAAAGCACAAGTTCATCAAAGGTTCCGTAAGCATCATAGGTGTCATCAATAATAGTGATCATCACTACAAGAAAAGTGTATTTTAACGACCATGTCTTAACGTAGGGACATATAAGCGGTCGTAAAAGGTGTATTTATAACGAAATTTTTTTTTTGGGTCGGTAGAAGTAGTTTTTAATTTATTATAAGCGAGGGGATAAATATTTAGTCGTTATAAAATATTATTCCGGTCGTTAAAAAAATTTAATTAATTTTTTCTTAAAGTTATTTGTAAATTTAATTTTTAATCCAAATATAATTTACCTACAATAATTTGAAAGTGCAATCTTTAGAGATCCTTCATCACCACCATCATCAAGTGAACAAAATACTGGTTGAATCATTTTACAGGTTAGTAATCTTCTTAATGTGAAACGAAGTATTTTTCAGTTTAGTAATCTTGGTAACATGTATAAGCTGATCATATCATGTTGCCATTGTTGAATAACATTGTTTCCAATAACTGTAATACAAGGGACAGTCTTCTGTGGATCTATGTAGCTCATGTAAGGGTATATCACATGAAAAGTGCACATAGACAGCATGACATTGACAACAACATTTCCAGATTTTAGGACTCATCAACCAATTAGAAAGAATTCACAAAGTTTTGAATGGCTTCGAAAACATTCCTATTGTAGATCACAGTAACTACTAAACTCCTTAGTTTTCATATTAAAGTAGGTTTTACATTTTTAATACATGTTGAAGTACTTGCACTTCGGAAACTCGCCTTGCTTGAACATTTTTTCTACTTTTCCCATTGTCTTTGTCCCTTAGAAGTTCGAATACTTATCAAAGTCCAATTAAAGAAGATGAACTAGTCCCTAGAAACTACAAATCATTCCACACTAGACAAAGATGCATTGGATATGAATACAAAAATAAAGCGAATAGAGAAGTACATTATGAGAAGTTACAGGAAACAACTTCTACATGTATGCAGAAGTAAGCCCACCCACCTAAGTTAGCACACTGGGAAAGTATTATCAAAATTCTTTACTATACAAGTCTTCATTTCCTCTTTCAATGTTCTTGCATCGATTAATTGTTTCTCTTTTTAGAATGGTAAGGTATACGGTCAAAAGTATTTACATGTCAAAATATATACTTGCTGATTTTTCTTGTGAAACAAAGTATTTTCTTACAATCTAGATTTTTTTATGATCAAATAATTATACAATCATTATTTATGTCTTACCAACATACCAATTGAACTATTTAATTAACTAATGCAAGCTTTTATCCTTGCAACAGATGATCAAGAATTTGAAGTCGCCAAGGATTTTGAAGTTTGGATTGAGTTGAAAAACAATTGAAGAAGTTAGCAGATGAACCAAGTTGAAGTGCAAGAATTTTATTAAACCTACAATACTTATTATCTAGGCTATTTGCTTAAAAATACTAATTACGATCTCTACATATATATATTCTAGACTCTTAGTTTTCTTTTTGTGGGATTTTTAAAACCTCTTTGTTTTATGTAATTAACTACGACCATTTATACATATTATTGACTCTATTTTATAAATTATGAAATTTTGTACTATATATTACATATGAAATAATGATTTTTAATTATCAATCACAAGAGACAAAACGTATAACTAATTTTCATTTAATAATTTTTTTTTTAAAATATCAATAAAAATTAACGAAAGGATTCCGGTCTCTAAAAGACCCTATAATATCTCTTTCTAAAGTTATCTACGACCAAAATAAAAATTAACGAAGGGAAAATGTTATCGCAAAAAGAGATCTAACGACCAATTTTTATGTCGTCGCTAAAGATTTCTTAACGACCGGACTAGAATTTGGTCGTCTACTTTTAACGTCGGAGCTACTAACGACGGGAGACGACCAATTTCTTTCCGGTCGTAAGTGACTAATAACGACTGGATTTACACTTTTAGCGACTTAATTTTCTTTCGTTAAAGACCCATTTTCTTGTAGTGCATATAGTATACTTTTGCAAGTATTTTCCTCATTCTACTATATTGAGGCTCAAAAGACAATCCATTCATGCAGAAATAACCCTCCACCAATCTATCTTTTGCATATGGCAATTTCTTTGCAAAATCCAAATCTTTCCACCACCTACGTACATAGCAATCGAGACCAATATTAATTGCATATTTATCTTATGGGAAAAGGTCCTGATTTACCCCTAAACTTTATGATTTGGAGCTGATATACCCTCCGTTTAAAAATGGCTCATATATGTCCCTACCGTTATAGAAATGGCTCATATATACCCTTTTACTGAACAAAACAATTTTTAATAAAATTAAAAATTCATTTTTTTTACTTTAATTCAAGAAAATGCCATGTGGCTTTTAAAATACCCACCTTCCACTCCACCATACCACCCGACCCAATTGGAAACAAAAAATCTCACCCACCCAAATTAACCTAACTCATTTTATTTCGTTATTTCCACACTCAAATGAAACCAAAAAAAATTGTGAGGGTTCCGGTGAGCTCTACAATCCTGAGTTCGGGTGATATTTGAGAAACGAATATTCAAAACTTCGATTCATCGGTGAAATGGAAGGCAAAACAAAAATAAAACGTCAAAATGCCTCTTTAGAAACTTAAGCGACCACAGTAGTGCCCTTCTTCCTTGGATCTGCCTCAGTTCTTGAAGTGCCCACAAAACAATAAACCCAGTTATTTATCAAGCATTTAACAGACCAAAGTTTGCAAGCATCAAATATTGTTACAAGAGATACGTTATGCATCCTATACATGCACATTTAACCTTTATTTTGTTAGGGTCTATAAATTGATCCATCTTAAACAGAAACTAGGTAAGCTTATATACCGTAAATCCACAACTTAAGCATAAAGTGAGTGATAATCTATCTCTAAACAAACATGTTCATTTAGTGTGAAAAAAGAATGGATAAGAAAGAACAAATTGCTTGAGAAATGTACCAAGCAGAGGGCACTCCCGGATAAAGAGAGGAAACACAATCTGGTAAAAAAGAAACCCTCGAATTGGAAAAGGAGATAAATGGATGCCCATAACAAAGCCATCAAGAAATCATTCTCAGATCTTTGTCCTTGTATAGCCGAAAGAAGAGGCAATTAAGGGAACTATTTATTTAACTGTATTCATGTCCTAAAAATAGCAATCTTCACTCAAAATGAGACCGGATACTAACAAAAAAAATTATTTTTGTTTCTGTTGAGGTGGAAATGATGAAATGAAATGGGTGAAGTTAATTTGAGCGGGTGGGTTTCTATTGTTTCCAATTGGGTCGGGTGGGTATGGTGGAAGGTGGGTATTTTAAAAGCCACATGGCATTTTCTTGAATTAAAGTAAAAAAAATGAATTTTTAATTTATTAAAAATTGTTCTGTTAAGTAAAAGGGTATATATGAGCCATTTCTATAACGGTAGGGACATATATGAGCCATTTTTTAAACGGAGGGTATATCAGCTCCAAATCATGAAATTTAGGGGTAAATCAGGACCTTTTCCCTTATCTTATTAATTAATTAATCTCAATGAATATATATATACCTTGTTATCTCATTAAGCTCTTGCTGATGCAACTTTTGCAACATGTTAAAATCCAATTTTGCGAATTTCAAGAGTAAATTATTATGTGCTTCGATGTTTTCGTAAATGTGTATGTATTTCCTTGCTCCCACTCTTGGTACAGTTTTACGAATAGGCTTGCTTAAGGCTTCAGTAACTTGAACCTTAAGCGAGTTATTGGTCATGTTGGGGAGCATTGACTCGAGATGAGTGGTGGTAAAGGTAAGAGCTTCTTCAAGAATCTCCTCATCGTGCACTCTCATATGTGATGCTTCATATAAACTTAATAATCCCAGCACATCACGAGTTTCCTTAAATTTTCCGCCATGGTCCGTGAATTGCTTGAACACATCTGGTTAATTAACATCATATTTATAATTTGACAGAACAAAATTTCAGAATAATTAAGCCAAAAGGAAATAGTTTTACTTTTGATAGACAGTGTAGAATTATTACAATTAAAATTACCTGAAGACATGTAATGGCCTTGTTGCCTCACAAGTCGGAAACGAAGAGAAACAATGTAAAGGTTGTCATCATTCTCACTCTGTAGTTGGGACATTGTCGCAACAAAGATGTTTTGAATGGATTTTTCGATTTCATTAACGAAATGATATGATACTCCCAATCGTTGCATTGTGTCTATCAGAACAAGTTTTTGTGCACTGTTATCTGGAGTTTCCACCAACATTTTCATGACTTTTTCTTTTAAATCTTCAACTTCAAGTTTCTCTTGGCTACTAATTTCCTGCATTTCAAGGTATAATATGGAATAACAACAAGAAAACATGAAATCAATTAGCGGCAGAATTTAATTCTTAGTTAATCCCTCGCTATATAAAACGCTCATATCATAGCGAATTAAATTTTCTTCGTTAATACATACCTGAAATTTTTGTTGTTTAGCTATAAAATTTTATCTGTCGCATACATTGGAATCCTAGTTATAACTTTCAGAAAGAATATTACTCCTAGCTAGATCTACAAAGACAGACTGGTGCACTAAACTTCCACTATATATATATATATATATACACACACGTACCATAAGTTGAGGAGTGTAGGAGAGAAAATGACAGCCCCAGAAAGTAGTTGATTCAAAATTCGCTAAGTGACGAGATTTTGAAGAAGCATTTGTTGCTAATTCACGAGTCATCTTCTTCTTTTTGTAATCCCTCATGAGTACTCTATGTTGAACTGATGTTTTAGGAGGAAACTCAAACTATGTCTCCCAATGCTGGATTGAAAATTTGTCAAGTTGGGAGAAACCACTATTACTTGACTCATTCTTTTTTCTTTTCTCTTCCAAAAAGTTGTCTTTTTTAAAAATAAAATAAAGCATGTGCAAGTAAGTATTATAAAATGATAATAAGAAAGAGAGAAAGAGCGGTAGTAAATAATTTTGTATTCACTTTTTATGTTTTTTTCATACTTGAGATGAGTAACTAATAGACTATTAATAAGTTTCATGAATTCAAGTTACTTGATCATACAAACATGATATAGTGTGTTGGCCTCATTACTTGCACATAATAGTTAGGTACAAAGAATGGCCTCATGGTCATCCATATAGTTTTACAACAAAAAGGTTTTATATCTAAACTTACGCCTAATATAATGAAATATTTATAGAGATAATATCTCAAATGATCACGCAAATTATGATCTTTTTAACATAAAGTCACTATGCATGGACTAACTTTGTAAGTAAAACACATGTAGATGAGTGATTTTCTTTGAAAAGAGCCTATAATTGAGTGATTTTTGAGTTAAAATCAAATCTGAGTAACTTTTTGTGAAAATATCTCATAATTGATGAGTGACTTTTGAGTTAAAAATTTAAAATTAAGTGACTTTTAGAACATAATGATTGACTAGTGGGTACTTTGATTATTCTTTATTTACTAATTAATTTATTTTTTTATTTTCTTACCTTATATTTTAATTTTATTTTTGTGTATAATTAAATAATCAAATTAAATCGAATCAAAATCAACAATAATAAATTCCATGACACATTTGTCTATAGTCTCATATATCTCATGTGCAAGCAATTCCATGACACATTTGTGGTTGTCAAAGCTTTTTCAAGAATCTCTTCGTTGTATTTTTAGATGTGATATCTCAACAAACTTAATAATACTTGAACATCAAGAAGAGTTTGTATAAATTTTCTATTAGTCCCTAACTTGAATTTAATAATGCTTAAACCACATTAGTCACGAGTAAGAATTTTTTTTTTTGATACATTTGTGGTTTGTCAAGAATTTTTTAATAATGCTTGAACATCACTGGTAGCTTTGAATTTTCTATCATGATTTCCGAATTAATTGTAAATAATTAAAGATAGCAATAGAACAGGGCGAGACAGATTTGAATCATATGTGTGGTGGCGCGGATAGATTTATGCTGAGTTAGAAAATTTATGCGAAATGAGACGACGAAACTAAAAGCAAATATTTTCTTATTTATTTATTAATTCTTCAAGTTAGTATATTTTATTTTCTTATAAAGTTTTCTTTTGAATTATCTTTTTATTTATTGTAAGCTATTTTGAAATTTACTAAGTTATTAGAATAATTTCTAAAAAGAATTCATTTGGATTAGCTGGAAATTTTCTATGGAATCACATTTCACTTCTTTTGTTTATTAACTTGAGGGCTTCAACAATTTCTTTTAAAATATTTATTGCCTACACCAATTTGTGGGACCTAGTCGTATTTAAGGTATACATGGTATAATGTTAAAAATTTTGATACGATAATTTTGTTTTTTTAGAATATTATATTATTACTATAACAAATTAATTTAATATTATAAAGTTCATTCAATATTTTGTGGTACAATTAATTGATAACTATCTCTCCCAATATTATATTAATTGTTGTCTAATCAAACTGTTAACATTTATATATATTTTTAAGAGCAACTTACAAAAATGACTATATTTATAGGGTTATTGAAGTTCAATAGCTATAAGTATGTTATTTATAAAAAATAACTACAATTTATATCTTTTTCTAGCTGTATTTCTTTATATGTTTTTATTTTTCTATTTATACACTAATAAAATTTTAATTACAATGAACTAAATAAGGAACATGTATTAATTGTGTAGCATATGAATACATTGAATTCAAATTGATATATCTATTTATAAGACTTAAAGTATTAATATATCAAGAATATAAGTATTTATAAAAACGTAATGTACTAATATATCAAACAAGGTAAAGTATGACAATTAACATATGAACACGACAATTTGAAAAATGAATACATTGTTGTTATTCAAAAAATGAATACAATATAGTATATATATGAATACATTGTTGTTAAACAAAAGATGGATACATTGGACAACATAGAAACAAGAAAAATGGAAAATAATAGAATGTGTAGGTATCTAAAAGTGTGTAAGTATTCGCTTGTATACAAATTGATAAATACAACAAACGTCAATCTCTCGTTGGTCAAGGTTTTTTTGTAATACTTGAGGTTTGGTGTTAACTCATGTATTTGTTTATAAAAATATAGTATTAATGTATTCAATTATACTTGTATTGCCTAATCAATCTTTTAAATTGGATAGATTACTTATGTATCCAGATATACTTGTATGCACAAATCACCATTTCAACTTGTGTTAATATTACAATACAAGTATCTATATATATAAGTATTCTACTATATACAAATTTGACAATCACACAAACCTCAATCTCTTTTTGCTCATGTTCTTCCTTTACTTTTTCTTTTTTTTTGTATAACTATAACCATTGTAATGGAGAAAACAAAACAATTCTTCAATCGAACCCCTATAAAAATAGATGAAAATGTAGATGGATACAAATATAATCTTCATAAAAAAGAGAGAAAAAATCAATTACGTAAAAGATACCTGATGAATTCAAATCACAATCACACAAACCTCAATCTCTTTTTGCTCATGTTCTTCCTTTACTACTTTTTTTTATAACTATAACCATTGCAATGGAGGAAACAAAATAATTCTTCAATTGAACCTCTATAAAAATAGATGAAAATATAGATGAATCCAAATATAATCTTCATAAAAAGAGAAAGAAAAATCAATTCAAAGATACTTTTCAAATCACAAAAATTGCTCCTAGAATCATCAAAAAGATCATAAATTGGAAGGAATATAGTAGGAAAATTTGAGAATATGTGATATTGTAATATTGATGAAAGAGAAAGTATATATTAATGAGGATAAAAATGAAAAACTGATCACATAAAATGTGCCTAGACATAATTAATTATCCTTGTAATAATAGTTTTCCTATTTAATATTTAATAACTTTCCTATTATTTGTATATAATTAACTTTGCTATTTATTGTGTAGTTATATCCATATAACATAAAATAAAATAAACTATAGCTATTTATTTTAAATATATATTGATGTTTGCCATATTCTGTAGTTTTTCCTATTTTGAATCTGGACAGCTTTGCATGCTCTAAAATTGGGCACCTTTTTTTGTAAGTTTCATTAAAATGTTTGTTGCCTATAGCAATTTTTCAAGAAAAAAATAATAATTAAAATCTGGACAGCTTTGCTTGCTCTAATAGTTGAGAAAAATTGACAAATGATAAATAATTGAACAAGTACTGCAGTATTGAAAAATGATAGTAATAAATAAATTTTAAAAATAGGTGGGCATGTTTTCTATTAAAAAAAATTCATTCAATTAAAAAAAAATTAAATTATGCGAGATCACGAATTTACGGGAAGCAAATTTATGCAGGATGAAATGGAGCGGGTTGAAAATAAAAAGTTATGTTATGTGAAATTGAACGGGATAATTTTATTTTTTTACAAATTTATGTGAATTAACCCTGCAATCACCCTGTCCCACTCTATTTGTCATCTTTACAAATAACAAAAAAAAGGGGAAGCTGTGCTTCACACGGGCCCAATTACTATTTGAAATTCGTAATTTTTAATCGTGATAATTTTTAAAATACAATAATATTTGTTTTTTCTACTAATAATATCAACAATTTAACATTAACATTAGAAATCAAACGAAATTTATGAATAAAAAGATTGAGAAATAATAAGCAAATGTATTTCTTAGTTAATAATAACACAAGAGACAATTAAACCAAAAGTTTAAATTTAAATCATAAGAATATTTGCTACATTTTAAGTAGTACTTATTTAGTATGATTTTTTTGATAATGTTACTATATAAGAAATGTGGATAAGCAAGTAGGACTCCGTCAATGCTTATTCACATCTCAAAGACAAAATGGCACAGCATAACACCCTATAGACTAAATTAGCAAGAAATAGCTCACTTTTAATTTTTTAGCAAGAAAAAGACTTTGTTTTATTTATTTGGCATTGAATAGTTATTTTTCTTTCTTTTTTTAAAAATGTATTTTTGTTCTCCTTATTTTTCTCAAACACACGTTCTAAAAAAAATATTGTTTTATTATCCCTATTTTATCTTCTTCTTTTTTTATTTTGTCAACACTTTTAAAATAGAGTTCTTCTCTTTTTTGTCTCCTTTTTCTCTTTCCAGAATTCTTTTCATACGTAATTCTCTCCCTAATTTCAATTCTTCTCCTTAATTCAATCTGTTTATAAAAATCAGATATAACAATATGTTTTTTCATGGATATTTCTAAAAATCATCTTTATATATAATCTTGTTCTTGTCAAATTAATTGTTGAATTTCATGATTTGTAGAATTGAAGTTCTTTCAATTTTGTTTTTGCGAAAATTTAGGTTATTCAACCTTCTTTTGTTTTCTTTCTAAAATCCTTTTGATATGTATATTTGCTTCTCTTCTAAATTTTCTCTTATTCTCCTTAATTTACTCTGTCTTTGCAAATCAGATATAACTGTATGTTTATCGATTGATCCTTTCAATAATTTCTTTTAATATATAATTATGTAGCATTTTTTGCCCCATTAATTTTGAAAATTCGTGATTTGTGGAACTAAAGTTTTAAAAACTTTTTTGGCGAAAATTCAGGTAAAAGTTTTTTGAAATTTTTGTTCTCAATTTCATGGGTAAGAAAGATCTTCGTAAAAAAATAAAATGTTGATTTTGATGAATACAACCCAATGCATACCAATGAATTCCAATCTCAATTTAAATTAAAGTATTCAACTTTATTATGTGAATACAAATCACTGAATACACGATGAATACGAACTAATGTATACATAGTGCAGTTACCGTATACATAAACAAAATCACATGTACAATTAATGAATAAAAATTATATATGTATCATATTAATCTCATTATAGTAATACGTATAATTGATGGTAATATTCTTATGTATACAATATAAAGTTTATGTACACATGCTACAATTACTGTATACATCAATAAAATTTACATGTCTATTTTTATAAATATTTTTTTGTGTATACATATTTTTTTTTATGTATACATTATGTAATTGCAACTTTAATTATTGTATAATTTATGCATATGAATTATTACAGTTTCTAATAAAATATCATTTAATATTATTTGATTAATTATTGTCGATTATGTGATAATTAATACACGTTAGAGCATTAATAATACATTTTCTTACCTTAAAAGTAGTCACAATCTTTTAATAAGTTATTTAAAGAATTTTAAAAAATTCATTCCTTAAAAGTTGGTGTAACCTTTTTTTAATGGTATATATATATATATATATATATATATTACTTCTTAAAAGTAGGGAATGGTTTTCTAATAAACTAATTATTGTTGTTTGGTAAAAAAAATAATTCATAAAATTACAATAAAATACATCTTTATGTTTCTGTAAATTGTGTTACTATTTTTTTTAAATAGACGGTTAAATAAAGTTGAGTTTAAAAATTTAAAGAAATTGAAAAGCTAACTTCCTTAATTATAGGAGTTAAAAATAAGGAAGAAAAAATAATCTCACATCTCCTTAATTAATGCGAGTTGGTTGCACATGATAAAAAGAAAAAAACTATAAAAAGTTGGTTTTATTTCTTTTAGGCTAATACGTGCTAATTTTGTTTTAGGCTATTAATTACTAATTAATATTGTGCTATATATTGCCAATTATATATGTAAAAATTAGGCAAATTGTAACATCCGACAATTTAAAAATGAATATGAAGAAGCTTGAAATTTGGAAATAGTCATTTTTTGGAAAAATTTAAAATCTGGAAATTGGCAGTCCAGAATCTGGAAAATTTGGCTAAGTTCAAAAATCTGGAAATTTGGCTAAGTGTGGAAATCAGTGAGTTTTTGGCCAACTTTGAGCAGTCATAACTCCTATCTCAGGATGAGTTAGGAGTAGTTCCAGTTATGGTTTCGAAGCTTGTGGAACGATCTTTCCAACGCCACTGAGTTTGCTCAATTCCGAGTTCGTATGAGCGAGTTATGATCTTTGAAAGTTGGGCAGTTGGCAGGGATTCCGTTCCGGAAATTTAAGGGCATTTTGGTCTTTTCACAAATCATTTCTTTTGAGCTTATATTGTTGTATTAGGCTGATATTTGGATCATTCTGTCCCATTTTGAAAGAGAAAGAGTTAGGGTTCAAGAGAAGAAGAAGAGAAGAAGGAGAAGAAGAAGAGAAGAAAGAGGAGATCAACAAGATTGGTCAAGATCATTGTGGATTTTCGTCGGGGGTGATCCCTATCAAGGTATGTGAGTCTTTAGTGTGGGTTTATCCTTTCCCCCCCACATACCAAGCTCGTTTTTATGATTTGAGAAGAGATTGGATTTGTTGTTGAAGTTGTTGAAGTTGTTAGTTGTTGTTGATGTTGTTAGTTGTGTTGTTGAAGTTATTGTTGGTTGTGGGACAGGATTGGGCTGTGTATTTGAGTTGTGATCTATTGTATGTTGAGAGATTGATGATCCTTAGTGTTGGTTGGTTCATACCCCCACACACCAACTTGTTTTTAATTCCAAGAGAAGATTTATTGGTTGTTGAAGTTGTAGTGGTGTTGTGTTGAAGTTCTTGCTGATTTAGTACAGATTTCTGGCTGTGATTTTTGAGTTGAATCTATTGTATAATAAGGGTCTTTATGGTTCTAAGTGTTGCTGCTGAAACCTTGAGGTTGAGAGGGTTTAGAATTGGAAAGAAACAAGGGGAAAAAGTCGGATTTTTGGGGAAAAAGGGGCTGGGCTGTTGCACCTCTCCTAGTGCCAAGGACACCAATCCTTCCCTTTCATTCACCATTTCTTTTTTCATACATGTTCCTAGGTATTATACCTATGTTTCCTAGTTGTTTCCAACACTCCAAGGTACTTCCAAAAGTCAAGTAAAACTACAAGTCAAGTGAAGTTAGTTTCCAAGTCAAGTGAAGTTAGTTTCCAATTCAAGTGAAGTTAGTTTCCAAGTCAAGTGAAGTCAAGCTTAGAAGTAAGTAAGTCAAAGCAAGTCTTTAAGGTTTTCCAAGAGTCTTCATTGAACGTTTTAACTTCATTCTAAGGCTCAAGTTCCAAGTTAAGTATTGAGTTTCAAGTCAAGTCAAAAGTTAAGAGTTTCATGTTAAGTTAAGAGTTTCACATCAAGCCAAGAGTTCAAGTAAAGTAAAGAGTTTAAAGTTGAGTTCTTTTCTCAAAGTTATTAGGGAACTATGTATTCCCAAAGAAGTTTTAAAGAAATGTTTTTACATTTAAACAAGGTTGGAAACTGAGATTTCCAAAAGAGCCTTCGGGCTAGTTTTTGAGTAATTATCTCATATCAGCAGGAAGAAATATGTTTTAAAAACATAAGAGCCAGTACATTTTTGGGAGTAGTATCGAGCACCGAATTGGGGGAGCGTTCAAAGAACCCACAGCCCCCATAGAACCATGTTAGCCACCATGGGTAGAAAAGGATCATACTTTTTAGATGAATCCTTTTCAGATTAGACTAGTGGATCCATTAGGCAGTTCAGGTCTTATACCTTTGGCCGGGTATAAGATGCTCTGGCAGCGTGAGGTCGATCGCTGTATCATCACTATAGCTCTTATGTGATGGTTGTCGGTTAGAGAAGCTCCCACAGCAGTTATTGTATTTTTCATACACAGAGATTATTGTATTTTTATATACATCAGTTCATTGTATTTCTATATACATTTCAGGCTTATTGTATCTTTGTATACACACAGAGTTTATAGCATGTTTTAAACAGTCTTTCTTTATATCGCACTTGTTTTAAATTGCCTTATATTGAAAGAAGTCAGTCAGGTTGAGTTGAGTTGAGCCAGGTAAGCTATTCAGTTTCTTCCAGATTTCCTTCTAGCCTTTGTTGCTTAGTTTTCCAGCTTGCATACTCGTACATTCCATGTACTGATGCCAGTTGGCCTGCATCGTTTGATGATGCAGATTCAGGTACCCCGGATCAGCATCCTGCACGTCGTTGATCCAGCTGAGCACTCCAGAGTCAGTGGTGAGCCTCCTTGCATTCCGGAGGACTCAATTATTTTGTGTTCTTAGTTTTTGTTTTATTAGGATGTTGCGGGGTCTGTCCCAACATCCATCTCAGTATTTTAGAGGCTTCATAGACAGACAGTCAGTCAGTTAGTTTTGAGTCTCTCATCTATATATATATGTAAATATTCTATTTTGAGATTCGAGTTGCCTTTATGGCCATATTTTATAAGTTAAGTTGTTTTGTAATATTGCATTGCATTGAGTTATTCTGTTGAGGTTTCCGCTGAGTTAAGAAAGCCAGGCCAAGGGTTCGCTTGGGGCCAGAAATGGTCTCCGGGTGCCGGTCCCGCCCAGGGTGTAGGCTCGGGGCGTGACAAACTTGGTATCAGAGCACAGAGTTCAGGAGTCCTAGGGAGTCTATGAAGCCGTGTCTGTAGAGTCCTAGTTATCGGTGTGAAGCGCGCCACATCTATAATTGGGAGGCTGCAACATTTAGGAAGATTTCTCATTTCTTTCACACTCATTTCATGCGTTAGAGTTGATCTCTAAAAAGTTTCTTTCTAATCCGTGCTTGCGCGTGTTTCAGATAGTCATGCCTCCACGAAGAGTTGGTAGAGGGCGTCTTCCTAGACGTTATGTTGATGAGCAAGAGTTACCCTATGCACCGGGAGTGCAAGATCAAGGGGAAGTTTCTAATGCCGAGTTCAGAGAGGCAATTAGAATGTTGAGTCAAGCTGTAGCAAATCAGATTGGTCAGCAAAGAGGAGCTCGACATGAAGGAGCTGACACTTCAAGGATTCGTGAGTTCTTGGGGATGAATCCTCCGAGTTTCATGGGTTCGAGCACTACTGAGGATCCAGAGGATTTCATTGAGGAGTTGAAGAAGATTTTTGATGTGATGCATGTGGCAGATATTGAGCGGGTTGAACTAGCTGCTTATCAATTGAAGGATGTTGCTAGAACTTGGTTCGACCAGTGGAAAGGGGGCAGAGCTGAGAATGCACCACCTACAAGTTGGGCCGATTTTGAGGAAGCTTTCTTGGGGCATTTCTTTCCTCGAGAATTGAGAGAGGCCAAGGTACGTGAGTTCCTCACACTTAAGCAGGAGTCCTTGAGTGTTCATGAGTACAGTTTGAAGTTCACACAATTATCCCGCTATGCTCCGGAGATGGTTGCGGACATGAGGAATAGAATGAGCTTGTTTGTTGCTGGGTTGTCTCGGTTGTCGAGCAAGGAAGGTAGGGCTGCAATGCTTATCGGGGACATGGACATATCAAGGTTGATGGTTTATGTGCAGCAGGTTGAGGAAGAGAAGCTGAGGGACAGAGAAGAGTTCAGAAATAAGAGAGCTAAGATCGGGAACGAGTCCGGGCAGCAGAGAGGTAATTCAAACCGTCCCTCCTTTCAGCAAAGGCAAAAGGGACCTGCTCCATCATTTGCTAGAGCACCTGCACCCAGATACAGAGGTGAATTTAATGTTCAGAATTCGAAGGACTTCAGGGCTAGACCAGCACAATCTTCGGGTAGTGTGGCGCAAGGGAGTAGTAAGCCTCCTGTTTGCGCCAAATGTGGTAGGAACCACTCAGGTATTTGTCGAGATGGCTCCATTGGTTGTTTCAGGTGTGGTCAGAATGGACATTTCATGCGAGAGTGTCCAAAGAATAGGCAGGGTAATGGAAGCAATAAAGCACAGTCTTCTTCAGTTGTTCCACCAGACAGGACGGCACCTAGAGGAGCTACTTCTAGTACAGGTGGAGGAGCAAACCGCCTTTATGCTATCACCAGTCGCCATGAGCAAGAGAATTCTCCGAATGTTGTCACTGGTATGATCAAAGTCTTTGCTTTTGATGTGTATGCTTTGCTAGACCCAGGAGCGAGTTTATCTTTTGTAACTCCTTATGTTGCAAATCAGTTTGAGGTTCTTCCTGAAAGACTTTGTGAACCCTTTTGTGTTTCTACACCTATTGGGGAGTCTATTCTAGCGGAAAGAGTTTATCGTGATTGTCCTGTTTCTATCAATCACAAGAGCACCATGGTTGATTTGGTTGAGTTAGACATGGTAGATTTTGATGTCATTCTAGGTATGGATTGGCTTCATGCTTGTTATGCATCGATAGATTGTAGAACTCGAGCAGTCAAGTTTCAGTTTCCGAATGAGCCAGTCATAGAGTGGAGTAGCAGTTCAGCAGTGCCTAAGGGTCGTTTTATTTCGTACCTTAAGGCAAGAAAGTTAGTTTCGAAGGGTTGTATCTATCACTTAGTCCGAGTTCATGATTCTAGTGTTGAGATACCTCATTTCCAGTCAGTTCCTATAGTAAGAGAGTTTCCAGAAGTGTTTCCTGATGATCTACCCGGAATTCCTCCTGAGAGAGAGATAGATTTCGGCATAGATCTCATTCCAGATACTCGTCCTATCTCTATTCCGCCATATAGAATGGCACCAGCAGAGTTGAAAGAGTTGAAAGAGCAGTTGAAAGATCTCCTAGAAAAGGGTTTCATTCGACCGAGTGTCTCACCTTGGGGTGCTCCGGTTTTGTTTGTGAAGAAGAAAGATGGTTCCCTTAGAATGTGTATAGATTACCGCCAGTTGAACAAGGTTACCATCAAGAACAAGTACCCTCTTCCGAGGATTGATGATCTTTTCGATCAGCTTCAGGGTGCCACTTGTTTTTCAAAGATTGACCTCCGATCAGGCTATCATCAGTTAAGGGTAAGGGAATGTGATATCCCAAAGACAGCTTTCAGAACCAGGTATGGTCATTATGAGTTTTTGGTCATGTCCTTTGGTTTGACTAATGCGCCTGCAGCTTTCATGGATTTGATGAATAGAGTCTTCAAACCTTATTTAGATATGTTTGTTATTGTCTTTATTGATGATATACTAGTCTATTCAAGGAATGAAGAAGATCATGCTAGTCATCTCAGAGAAGTTCTTCAGACTTTGAAAGACAAGGAGTTGTATGCTAAGTTCTCTAAGTGTGAGTTTTGGCTTAAGTCTGTGGCATTCCTAGGCCACATTGTGTCCGGTGATGGAATTAAAGTTGATACTCGGAAAATTGAGGCAGTGCAGAATTGGCCTAGACCCACATCTCCAACTGAAATTAGGAGTTTCTTGGGATTAGCTGGCTATTATAGAAGGTTTGTTGAAGGGTTCTCGACTATTGCATCTCCTTTGACAAAGTTGACTCAGAAGACAGTGAAATTTCAATGGTCTGAAGCTTGTGAGAAAAGCTTTCAAGAATTGAAAAAGAGATTGACTACAGCTCCAGTTTTGACGCTACCAGAAGGTACTCAAGGTTTTGTGGTGTATTGTGATGCATCTAGAGTTGGTTTGGGTTGTGTCTTAATGCAGAATGGCAAGGTTATAGCTTATGCCTCCAGACAGTTAAAGGTTCATGAGAAGAACTACCCAACCCATGACTTAGAGCTAGCTGCTGTAGTATTTGCTTTGAAGATATGGCGTCATTACTTGTATGGTGTGCATGTCGACATATTCACTGATCACAAGAGCCTTCAATATGTGCTTACTCAGAAAGAGCTTAATCTCAGACAGAGGAGGTGGTTAGAGTTACTCAAGGATTATGACCTGAGTATTCTTTACCACCCAGGTAAGGCTAATGTTGTTGCTGATTCTTTGAGCAGGTTGTCTATGGGTAGCACCGCCCATATTGAAGAAGGAAGGAAAGAGTTAGCAAAAGATGTGCACAGACTGGCATGCCTGGGAGTCAGATTTACAGATTCCACAGAAGGAGGAATAGCGGTGACGAGCAGGGCCGAGTCATCATTAATGTCAGAAGTGAAAGAGAAGCAAGATCAAGATCCCATTTTGCTCGAGTTGAAGGAAAATGTTCAAAAGCAAAGAGTATTAGCTTTTGAACAAGGGGGAGATGGTGTTTTGAGATTTCAAGGTAGATTGTGCGTACCTATGGTAGATGGACTCCAAGAGAAGATTATGGATGAAGCTCACAGCTCCAGATATTCTATTCATCCGGGTTCCACCAAGATGTATCGTGATTTGCGTGAAGTTTATTGGTGGAATGGCATGAAGAAGGGCATTGCTGAGTTTGTTGCTAAGTGTCCAAATTGCCAACAAGTGAAAGTTGAACACCAAAGGCCCGGTGGTTTGGCTCAGAGGATAGAACTTCCAGAGTGGAAGTGGGAGATGATCAATATGGATTTCATCACAGGGTTGCCAAGGTCTCGCAGACAACATGATTCTATTTGGGTGATTGTCGACAGAATGACAAAGTCAGCTCATTTTCTACCGGTAAAGACTACCAATACAGCAGAAGATTATGCCAAGTTGTATGTTCAAGAGATAGTGAGACTTCATGGAGTCCCAATCTCCATTATTTCAGATAGAGGTGCACAGTTTACTGCACAGTTCTGGAAATCTTTTCAGAAGGGCTTGGGTTCAAAGGTGAACTTAAGTACTGCCTTTCACCCTCAGACGGATGGGCAAGCAGAGCGCACTATTCAGACCTTAGAGGATATGTTGAGGGCTTGTGTAATCGATTTCAAAGGGAGTTGGGATGATCACCTACCTCTCATTGAGTTTGCCTACAACAACAGTTATCACTCTAGCATCCAGATGGCTCCATATGAAGCTCTTTATGGGAGAAGATGTAGATCTCCTATTGGATGGTTCGAAGTTGGTGAAGCACAGTTGATAGGACCAGATTTAGTTCACCAAGCTATGGAGAAGGTGAAAGTGATTCAAGCGAGATTGAAAACGGCACAGAGTCGTCAGAAATCCTACACCGATGTTAGGAGAAGGGCGTTAGAATTTGAAATAGACGATTGGGTATATTTGAAGGTTTCACCCATGAAAGGCGTTATGAGGTTTGGTAAGAAGGGGAAACTTAGTCCCCGGTATATTGGACCTTACCGCATAGCCAAGAGGATTGGCAATGTTGCTTATGAGTTGGAGTTACCACAGGAACTAGCAGCGGTTCATCCGGTATTTCACATCTCCATGTTGAAGAAGTGCATAGGCGATCCTTCATTGATCCTACCGACTGAAAGTATCAAGATCAAGGATAACTTATCTTATGAGGAGATTCCTGTTCAAATTTTGGATCGTCAAGTTCGTAGGTTGAGAACGAAAGATGTAGCCTCAGTTAAGGTCCTATGGAGGAACCAATTTGTTGAGGAAGCAACTTGGGAAGCCGAAGAAGACATGAAGAAGAGATATCCATATCTCTTTGAATCCGCAGATTAAGGTATTAATTTCCTTCTTAGTGCTCTTTAAATTATAATGAGCATGTCGTTATTGTTGTTGCGTTTGCATGGTTGTTTGTTGGGTGTTGAGTTGATGTTACACCCTTAGCTTTGTAAGAGTTACCTCATTCGAGGACGAATGTTCCCAAGGGGGAGATATTGTAACATCCGACAATTTAAAAATGAATATGAAAAAGCTTGAAATTTGGAAATAGTCATTTTTTGGAAAAATTTAAAATCTGGAAATTTGGCAGTCCAGAATCTGGAAAATTTGGCTAAGTTCAAAAATCTGGAAATTTGGCTAAGTGTGGAAATCAGTGAGTTTTTGGCCAACTTTGAGCAGTCATAACTCCTAGCTCAGGATGAGTTAGGAGTAGTTCCAGTTATGGTTTCGAAGCTTGTGGAACGATCTTTCCAACGCCACTGAGTTTGCTCAATTCCGAGTTCGTATGAGCGAGTTATGATCTTTGAAAGTTGGGCAGTTGGCAGGGATTCCGTTCCGGAAATTTAAGGGCATTTTGGTCTTTTCACAAATCATTTCTTTTGAGCTTATATTGTTGTATTAGGCTGATATTTGGATCATTCTGTCCCATTTTGAAAGAGAAAGAGTTAGGGTTCAAGAGAAGAAGAAGAGAAGAAGGAGAAGAAGAAGAGAAGAAAGAGGAGATCAACAAGATTGGTCAAGATCATTGTGGATTTTCGTCGGGGGTGATCCCTATCAAGGTATGTGAGTCTTTAGTGTGGGTTTATCCTTTCCCCCCCACATACCAAGCTCGTTTTTATGATTTGAGAAGAGATTGGATTTGTTGTTGAAGTTGTTGAAGTTGTTAGTTGTTGTTGATGTTGTTAGTTGTGTTGTTGAAGTTATTGTTGGTTGTGGGACAGGATTGGGCTGTGTATTTGAGTTGTGATCTATTGTATGTTGAGAGATTGATGATCCTTAGTGTTGGTTGGTTCATACCCCCACACACCAACTTGTTTTTAATTCCAAGAGAAGATTTATTGGTTGTTGAAGTTGTAGTGGTGTTGTGTTGAAGTTCTTGCTGATTTAGTACAGATTTCTGGCTGTGATTTTTGAGTTGAATCTATTGTATAATAAGGGTCTTTATGGTTCTAAGTGTTGCTGCTGAAACCTTGAGGTTGAGAGGGTTTAGAATTGGAAAGAAACAAGGGGAAAAAGTCGGATTTTTGGGGAAAAAGGGGCTGGGCTGTTGCACCTCTCCTAGTGCCAAGGACACCAATCCTTCCCTTTCATTCACCATTTCTTTTTTCATACATGTTCCTAGGTATTATACCTATGTTTCCTAGTTGTTTCCAACACTCCAAGGTACTTCCAAAAGTCAAGTAAAACTACAAGTCAAGTGAAGTTAGTTTCCAAGTCAAGTGAAGTTAGTTTCCAATTCAAGTGAAGTTAGTTTCCAAGTCAAGTGAAGTCAAGCTTAGAAGTAAGTAAGTCAAAGCAAGTCTTTAAGGTTTTCCAAGAGTCTTCATTGAACGTTTTAACTTCATTCTAAGGCTCAAGTTCCAAGTTAAGTATTGAGTTTCAAGTCAAGTCAAAAGTTAAGAGTTTCATGTTAAGTTAAGAGTTTCACATCAAGCCAAGAGTTCAAGTAAAGTAAAGAGTTTAAAGTTGAGTTCTTTTCTCAAAGTTATTAGGGAACTATGTATTCCCAAAGAAGTTTTAAAGAAATGTTTTTACATTTAAACAAGGTTGGAAACTGAGATTTCCAAAAGAGCCTTCGGGCTAGTTTTTGAGTAATTATCTCATATCAGCAGGAAGAAATATGTTTTAAAAACATAAGAGCCAGTACATTTTTGGGAGTAGTATCGAGCACCGAATTGGGGGAGCGTTCAAAGAACCCACAGCCCCCATAGAACCATGTTAGCCACCATGGGTAGAAAAGGATCATACTTTTTAGATGAATCCTTTTCAGATTAGACTAGTGGATCCATTAGGCAGTTCAGGTCTTATACCTTTGGCCGGGTATAAGATGCTCTGGCAGCGTGAGGTCGATCGCTGTATCATCACTATAGCTCTTATGTGATGGTTGTCGGTTAGAGAAGCTCCCACAGCAGTTATTGTATTTTTCATACACAGAGATTATTGTATTTTTATATACATCAGTTCATTGTATTTCTATATACATTTCAGGCTTATTGTATCTTTGTATACACACAGAGTTTATAGCATGTTTTAAACAGTCTTTCTTTATATCGCACTTGTTTTAAATTGCCTTATATTGAAAGAAGTCAGTCAGGTTGAGTTGAGTTGAGCCAGGTAAGCTATTCAGTTTCTTCCAGATTTCCTTCTAGCCTTTGTTGCTTAGTTTTCCAGCTTGCATACTCGTACATTCCATGTACTGATGCCAGTTGGCCTGCATCGTTTGATGATGCAGATTCAGGTACCCCGGATCAGCATCCTGCACGTCGTTGATCCAGCTGAGCACTCCAGAGTCAGTGGTGAGCCTCCTTGCATTCCGGAGGACTCAATTATTTTGTGTTCTTAGTTTTTGTTTTATTAGGATGTTGCGGGGTCTGTCCCAACATCCATCTCAGTATTTTAGAGGCTTCATAGACAGACAGTCAGTCAGTTAGTTTTGAGTCTCTCATCTATATATATATGTAAATATTCTATTTTGAGATTCGAGTTGCCTTTATGGCCATATTTTATAAGTTAAGTTGTTTTGTAATATTGCATTGCATTGAGTTATTCTGTTGAGGTTTCCGCTGAGTTAAGAAAGCCAGGCCAAGGGTTCGCTTGGGGCCAGAAATGGTCTCCGGGTGCCGGTCCCGCCCAGGGTGTAGGCTCGGGGCGTGACACAAATGACATAGTATAAGAAAAAAATTACTTTCTTTCCCTACTATTTCATTAATTACCAAAAATCCCTTTTTTTAGTGTTTTTCGGATACATAATATAGCAGTGTGGATACTTAATATAGCAGCGCGGATACTTTAATTAATAACGGGCGGATACTTAAATTATTAAGTTGTTAGCAACACAGATACTTAATTAACGGGCGGATACATAATATAGCAGCGCAAATATTTTAATTAATAACGGGCGGATACTTAAACTAATAAAGTATCCGGTTAAGTTGAATTGGAGGAAAATAAGGGATTTTTGTATTTTAGTAAAAGAGTAGGGAAAAATTGAGAATAGGTAAAGAAGTGTTGTGTATTTAAGTAATTTTTCCATTATATATAATAGTTGTATGTCTGTGTCAATTCCTCATCTCAAACAGACAAACTGGGCTCACTTCTCTATTAATTTGCAATTGTCCCATTGTATTGCTCGTACATATTTACAGAGCAAAAAGCCTTGGGGCCACTCAATCAGTGCCCACTTCTCTGTTAATTTATAGAGAAGTGGGCCCTAATAATTGGGCCCATGCGAAGCACCACTTCCCCTTTTCTAGTAACTTTCAAAACGTGCGTAATTAATATATGTATAAATTATAAAAATTTATGTACTATTTATGTAAGATTGAAGATGGAATAATTAAAATAGAAATAATTTATACATAACTAATTAAATTTTAGTAATTAATATTTATTTAAAATTACAAAGTTAGCATATCAAGGTTTCTTAATTTTTTTTTTCATATTTTATCCTCAACATTAATTACTTATTCCAAATCATTTTTTAAACTCTATAATTATATGTCAATTAATATAAATATTATGATAAAATAGTTATATTAATTAGAATTTAAGATGCATATAAAATTTAAAATGAACAAATGAAGAAATTACAAATATTCAGTAGGTCCTCAATTGGAAGGCAAATGGATAATATTCAAGTGGCCCAATGTTTTTTGCTATGTAAATATGTATAAGCAATACAATTGCAAATTAATAGAGAATTGGTCCCTGTTTGAGTGGCCCCAGAGCTTTTTGCTATGTAAATATGTACGAGCAATACAATGAGACAATTACAAATTAATAGAGAAGTGGGCCCTGCTTGAGATGTGAATAAGCAAGCATGTTGACGGAGTGCTACTCGCTCTAAATAAGTACTACTTAAAATGTAGAAAATATCCCTATGATTTAAATTTAAACTTTTGGTTTAATTGTCCAAAATTCTATCATCTTTTATTATTATTAACTAAGAAATACATTTGCTTATTATTTCTCGATCTTTTTATTCATAAATTCCTTTTGATTTTTAATGTTAATGTTAAATTGTTGATATTATTAGTAAAGAAACAAATATTATTGTATTTTAAAAATTATCACGATTAAAAATTATGAATTTTAAATAATAATTGGGCCCGTGCGAAGCACGACTTCGGCTTTTCTAGTAAATTTTGAAATGTGCATAATTAATATATGTATAAATTATAAAAATTTATGTACTATTTATGTAAGATAGAAGATGGAATAATTAAAATAGAAATAATTAAATTTTAATAATTACTATTTATTTAAAATTACATAGTTAGCATATCAAGGTTTTTTAATTTTTCTTTTCATATTTTATCCTCAACATAAATTACTTATTCCAAATCATTTTTCAAAATGTATAATTATATGTCAATTAATATAAATATTATGATGAAATAGTTATATTAATTAGAATTTAAGAAGCATATAAAATTTAAAATGAACATATGAAGAAATTACAAATATTCAGTGGGTCCTCAATTGGAAGGCAAATGGGCAATATTCAAGTGGCCCAATGTTTTTTGCTATGTAAATATGTATAATCAATTGCAAATTAATTAGTAGAGAAGTGGACCCTGTTTGAGTGGCCCCAAGATTTTTTGCTATGTAAATATGTACGAGCAATACAATGAGACAATTGGAAATTAATAGAGATGTGGACCCTGTTTCAGATGTGAATAACCAAGCATGTTGACGGAGTGCTGCTTGCTTATTCACTTTTTATAATTAATATTTATTTAAAATTACATAGTTTGCATATCAAGATTTTTAAATTTTTCTTTTCATATTTTATTCTCAACATTAATTACTTATTTCAAATAATTTTTCAAAATGTATAATTATATGTCAATTAATATAAATATTATGATAAAATAGTTATATTAATTAGAATTTAAGATGCATATAAAATGAACAAATAAAGAAATTACAAATATTCAGTGGGTCCTCAATTGGAAGGCAAATGGACAATATTTAAGTGGCCTAATGTTTTTTGCTATGTAAATATGTATAAGCAATACAATTGCAAATTAATAGAGAAGTGAGCCTTGTTTGAGTGGCCCCAAGGCTTTTTGCTATGTAAATATGTACGAGCAATACAATGAGACAATTACAAATTAATAGAGAAGTGGGCCCTGCTTGAGATGTGAATAAGCAAGCATGTTGACGGAGTGCTACTCGCTCTAAATAAGTACTACTTAAAATGAAGAAAATATCCCTATGATTTAAATTTAAACTTTTGGTTTAATTGTCCAAAATTCTATCATCTTTTATTATTATTAACTAAGAAATACATTTGCTTATTATTTCTCGATCTTTTTATTCATAAATTCCTTTTGATTTCTAATGTTAATGTTAAATTGTTGATATTATTAGTAAAGAAACAAATATTATTGTATTTTAAAAATTATCACGATTAAAAATTATGAATTTTAAATAATAATTGGGCCTGTGCGAAGCACGACTTCGGCTTTTCTAGTAAATTTCGAAACGTGCATAATTAATATATGTATAAATTATAAAAATTTATGTACTATTTATGTAAGATAGAAGATGGAATAATTAAAATAGAAATAATTAAATTTTAATAATTACTATTTATTTAAAATTACATAGTTAGCATATCAAGGTTTTTTAATTTTTCTTTTCATATTTTATCCTCAACATAAATTACTTATTCCAAATCATTTTTCAAAATGTATAATTATATGTCAATTAATATAAATATTATGATGAAATAGTTATATTAATTAGAATTTAAGAAGCATATAAAATTTAAAATGAACATATGAAGAAATTACAAATATTCAGTGGGTCCTCAATTGGAAGGCAAATGAACAATATTCAAGTGGCCCAATGTTTTTTACTATGTAAATATGTATAAGCAATACAATTACAAATTAATAGAGAAGTGGGCCCTGTTTGAGTGGCCCCAAGACTTTTTGCTATATAAATAAGTACGAGCAATACAATGGGACAATTGCAAATTAATAAAGAAGTGGGCCCTGCTTGAGATGTGAATAAGCAAGCATGTTGACGGAGTACTGTTTGCTTATTCACATTTCTTATATAGTAATAATGCTTGGATATCATTGATAAGAGTTTCTTTGTATATTTCTATCATGATGCATTTGTGTCATCACAAGACTTATAACTTCTTCAAGAATTTCCTTTATACGTGGTAAATTTTCTTTTCGCGTCACGGAGCAGTCACAGACCCTTCGGCCTTGAAATTTATTTTGCGATCAAATATTTAAATGCATCTCCGCGTCGCGGACTTGCTTCCAGACAGTGATTCCTTGATCGTTTCTCATGTTTAACTATCTAAAAACACTCCTAAACATCATGGGATCTTTCCTATCACAAATCAGAATCCTTGAATCCATAAATTCAAATCCAAGATGTAATGACCCAAAATGTCATTTTTAGAAATTTTCGTGAAATTACCATTTCATCCCTTCCAATAGTTTCCCCGAGTCATTCATGATCAGTCGGTGGAGTTGGTTTGAGAATTTTGAACTATTCGTTTAACTTGAGTTAATTAATTGATGGGTAATTGTAGATAATTGACTCAACCGATAGTTAATGGACTAAAGTGATAATTTATTTAATATCTTAAATTTAATTCATTTATTAAAATAAATAGTAGGGCTTGTCACTTTTGATATATAATTAATTTAGAAAAAAAAAAGGTTAAAGAAGAGAACCTAAAATTTGCCGTGAGAAGCGACCACCGTGAAAGAAGAAAGGTTCACATTCAGGTAATTTACTAATCTTTAATATCGTATTGCTAGATATGGAATGAGATATAAATGCTATGGTAGCTATGCTAATTAGATTGGAAAGAAAGTTTGGAATTTATGTCAAATTGATTGGAAAGAAAGGTGGGAATAGATTGTGGTGTTGCGTCGTTTTTGGGGGCAAACCTGCACTTTAATCATTGGCTAATCAATGCCAAATGATTGATGCATTAGTGTAGGTTATGGCTTTGCAACAAAAGAGAGTACATTATTGTCCTTAGAGGTTAACGTACTAGTTCCTCTTTTTCTTATCAAATAGGTCTTACAACGATGATATTATATAATTAGCCTAGCTTGATATATTGTATATAAAATTAAATATTGAGTATATTGTATTACATGAATACCGTTAGAATTGTGATATTGGAGAAGTTGAAGCTTAACCCTAGACTTGAAATTTAGAAACTTGATTGTAAATTTGGGTGAGTTTTTGGGTCTAAGCTATACCTATAGTAATATGAGTGTTGTTAGTTTCGAAATCTTATTGTGACTATGTACTTGAATAGATTGTATTGATTTGAAAGCTCAACGAAAGGGGAAGACTCAAGTCCCGGAGTAATCATTCGATTGTTTGAGGCAAGTGGATTTCTAAACCCTTGTTAAGTGTATGAAATTCGTGTATTTCCTTGTAATATGTTTTTGGGGGTAATGAAACTTGGTGATGGGTTGACTTGTCCACATTGATTAATTCTAATGATGAATAAGGGGTAATAAAAGGCAATGTGATTAATAGTTTGTGATGTGTTGATAATGGTTTGAAAGGTTTGTTGAATCATTGTTGATGTTGTATCATGATTGTGTTATTGTGAATTGTGCAATGTTATGAAAATGGTCATCTCCTCATTATTTGTGTGAACATGTCATTTGCATTGTTTTGAGACATGGTTGTGACAAGTGTTATGTGAATTGAGAAAGAATAAGAAATTAAAGAGGATGTACCATTTTGAGGGTCGTATCGCGCGCCGCGATGGATACTATATTTCGAG
Organism: Solanum stenotomum; assembly: GCF_019186545.1. NCBI lineage: Eukaryota > Viridiplantae > Streptophyta > Magnoliopsida > Solanales > Solanaceae > Solanum > Solanum stenotomum. Next base: position 19,023,375 of record NC_064289.1, on the reverse strand, counting down.
GGACGTATCGCGCGCCGCGATGGTTACTATTATCGAGGGATGTATCGCGCGCCACGATGGTTACTATTATCGAGGGTCGTATCGCGCGCCGCGATGGATGCAAGGACAGATATGTCCCCCATGGGTCCTAGACTGAGAGACAGTGGATGTGTATCATTAGGTCAGACATGTATCATTATACTTGACATTGCATTTCATTCCATTGTACTTCTTTATTATTTGTGAACTTGATCTTGTGTGTTGCTGATCTTGTGAGTGACTTTCTGTGGAACTTGTGACTGATGAATATTGAGCTTGTTGTTGAAGATATGCAATTGTTAGAGTGTTGTTGTTGAGGATATGAAATTGTTGTTGTTGATGGGGATATGAAATTGTTAGAGTGTTATGTTAAGTTATGTTCTTTGTAAATTGTGAACTGTTATGTTGGACTGGTTTTAAGCAGGTTGTAGTTGTGGAGGTTCGGTTGGGGTGTAAGGAGTACCCGTATTCTATCCCCTTAGCTTGTGTTTAGAGGTTTAATTGCTGAGTACCGTGTGGTTTGGTACTCACCCCTTGCTACTACATTTCTTTTGTAGGTTACTATCCCGGACCTTTGTGATATATTCCCTTCTTTTCCGAGGCTTCTTGGAGATTTGTGAGGTAGTTGTTTGTCATCTCAGCAGACCTTCTTACTCCTGTTTATGATCTTGTTCTACTCTAGAAACAATGTCATATGAGACTTGTATTTTTCTTTTGATTCAATTGTAATACATTAGAGACTTGTACACGTGACAACCAGATTTTGGGGGTATTTTTGAGTTGATTATAAAATTTCCGCATTTTATTGTAATGGTTGAGTTTTAGGCTGACTTGTCTTGGTGGGATAAGACAAGTGCCATCACGTCTATTTTTGGGTCGTGACAAAATGGTATTAGAGCCCCAGGTTCATAGGTCTCACGTGTATACAAGCTGAGTCTAAGTAGAGTCTTGAGGATCGGTACAGAGACGTCTGTACTTATCTTCTAGAGGCTATAGTGACTTTTAAGAAAAATCTTCACTCATTGGATCTCTATCGTGCGTTCCTGGTCCGGTTTTGATTCTTATTGCTTCACTTCATTCACTCTCACTTATAGTGATGACTCGTGTGTAGGTCCTCATGTGTGTAGTTGGGGTGTTGTGTATGGCTTGGAGTCTAGATCTGGTTTGGAAGTGATAGAGTTATTGAAATGAGGCTTGGTTAGACTAAGAATGTTCGGCAATTTAAAGGGGTTGAGTAAGATTAGTTACCCTAGTAAAAAGAATAATACTTGTGTGGTATATACGATATTTAAAGTGGTTTAACAATTGGAAGTGAAATGGTTAAAATGATGGCTATATAATGGACATGTATCTTTGGAAACTACAACTAATAAAGTTGTCATAACAAGTATGAGTTACTTAGCGAATGATGAGAATGATGTTGCACCAATTGAGGTTAGAATCTCTTTTGTGGTTTCATAGATTCAGTGTATACCAAACAAGGTCATGATACGACTATTACAATGGTGCCAATTCTTACTTGGTTAGAGTTATGGAATGTGTTACTCTTGTTATGGACCTGATCTACGAAGGAATGCATATCGCTTTTGATGAGAGGTTGAACGAATTTGATAGTGTATAATAGTTACTTAATGGGTAGAAATGTGTGAGCTATTTGGGTACAATCTTCTAAGTAGGTACGATGTGTTCTAGTGATGGATCTAACAAATTTTCACTATATGGTACTAGTGGTATATAAAAACGGATACGTCGATTGTTAAGTGCAAATACTAACTACTTAAAGAGTTATCTATCGTATCACATGTTCATATAATAAGATTTGGTGTTGGATTCATATTTGAGAAACCAACTAGCTTGTTAGTACAGATGGATGTGTTAAGCATTATTTATAAGAAAGCTTTTAGTGGTGGATCTTTGGTATGATATTGATGTGTTTAGGTTGTGAAATGTATCTTGAGGATTTTAGATGAGTGTTGATTTCATTGTAAGCTCCTTGGAAGTGGATCGACATTAGGATGACAAGCTTATGAGTAAAGAAAGTCTCAAGAGTATACTTGTGTGAAGGTAATTGGAAATTTTAGTAAAAAGTGCATATAAAAGTGGGTTAGTCCTTTGAATTTGATTGGTATAACTGGGTTTAAGGTGTCATATTGATGAAAAGGTTGACTTCGTGGTGATGACAAGAGCTAACTAAGGATGATGGTAATAAGAGTTCGTGATGGACTGTGATTGAGATGCAACTATATAATAAGGACTGTTGGTTAAATGATTTTTTTTGTATTGTAAGAAAGACTAATGAGTACCTAAGGTTGTGGTTTGCTACTATTTGGTGAGTAACGTTGTTGCATAGAAAGTTATAGGAGGAGAGAGCAATGATATTTACTCTAATTATAATGGCCAATGATGTATCTTTAGAGGGGTTGAGAATTGGTTCAGAGACACGTGCTTTCATCCGTTTTGCTCTGGTCACGGTAATAGTGTTGTGGGTTAATCAGATTGGTTAGAACGATTGGATAAGATTTGAGAAAGAAGTCTATATGCGTTCAATTTGAGTGTGGTAATAAGTGCTTTGTGTTTTTGAGTTTGATAGCTGGCACAATTGGAATCAGAATTCAAGTTTTTCATTGCAAGACTACGTTCGTGGTATTAATGTGGTTTGTCAAGGTATGGATTAGTAAGGTAAGAATTGATCGATCGTATTGGGTATTGAGCATTTGGAAGGACTTGTGCATAATTTGAGTCGTAAAATTGATTACTTTTGATTGTTATACCTAAGGGGGGTTTCACGTAATGTTTTGGCTTAGAGGATAAGGTAGAGATATCATGGGTTGTTGGTCAAATGATAAGATTGGTAAGCATGTCAGCGAAAGGAGAAAAAGTATGGTGTATTGAAGACTTTAAGTTATTTGAAATTTGTGTCATGAAAATAATTTAAGAAAAGTGAAGGAGTGTGACCTCTTGTATAAACCCTTGGTTTGTAGTTGAATGATTTATTAATTTTTGCCTATGAGTTTACATGTGACTGTGAGATGTGAACTAGTTTGGTACAGACTTATTAGGAATTTATCATCGATTTTTCTAAAGATTGAGTTTTTGTTTGGGTGACAAGCAATTATGTGTGGAAGATTCTATGTGGTTATGTCGAGCTAGAATGTTCAAATTATGATAGGCAACTTATTGATGTTCAACGGTGTGGACCTACAGTTTTACCTGATTAATGAGGATTTTGAGGGGATTAAAATAACTTTGTTAATGGGACGATACAGAATATTATAATGTGTTACATAGGCATTTGATGGTGAGTAGAGGTTATGAGCTTATAGTATATCAAATTATTGCAGTGACCAAGAATTTCTTAAGTGTTGATATGAGGTATATGATGATTTTGAATATTAGTTGAAATTGGGTATCTGAAAGATTACATGGAGTTGACATTGTACGTGATTCAATAACATTATATTGATGAGAAAGTACTTTTAGATTTGAAATTAGTGTTGTCAGCCTTGGGTGGGACCCGTATCTGTCATAAAATGCTTATTTGGAAAAAGAGAGCGCCATAGTTTGATAAAAATTTAGAGGCTACAATGTGTTTACTAAGGAAATTTTGATATTAGTGACAGTTTGAAAGTAAGGTAAATAGTTGATGTGGTTATGATGTTTGTTGGTATTAAGAGTGTTGGCTTCAGTGGAGTATTGTGAGAAGTATGTTGAGTTTGATGAATTAAGTATTTGTCATATTGTAATGAGGATTAGACTGGTTGATTATGGGTGACTAAAAATCAAGGAGATGTAGTCATATGAATGTAAATGTTTGATATGGGTGCAATGGAGGGAGTATATTGTGTTATTCAATTTTGGTTTTGTACATTCTTATGTGACCCACCTACTTCGTTTCGGACATGATTTGGAGTATAATTCAATGTATATGTTCATGTGTGTTTCTATATCTATGGGTGAATCCCTAGTGGTGGATTGGATGTACCGATCCTCTTATGACCTCTTGATATGGTAGGATCCTTGGATAAACTTGGTAATTTTGGTTATGATAGATTTGGTGTTGTTTGAGATAGTTGAAGTATACCAGTAGTTCTACACGCACAACCTTGCTTATGAGAACTTATATAAGAGTAATGAAGAGTTACAATTGTCTAAGAGTGTTGTTAAAGGTTCTGCATTTTGAAGTGTATCGCTTGTTGGGTGTTTACTTAATCATTTCTTCTTTGGGTAAGATAAGTTGAATTCTCCCTTGATGAGTACTTGATGTCTAAAGATCATATTTTTATAACTTAAGCTCGTGAAAAGATCGTGTTGTGAAAAGGAAATCTTGATAAGATTTGTAATGGTTTGTGCATTATGAGTGTGTGGTGGTTGGTTAAAGTTCACTACTGGTTGTAGCCGATATTGATTCAGAATGTTATCTTGGTTATGTGACAATAGATTCGTCATGATGGTTGTGTTATGGTCAAATGGGTTTCAATTTAGATTGGGTTCATGGGTTTGTCTGTGGCTTGATAATCACTCCTGATTTGTAGATTTTCCAAAGTTTGATTTGAAAGTTCAATTCTTAGTAGTTGATCTTAATGGGATGGTCTTAAGGAGGAGCTCACTTAGAGAGATGAGCACGGACTGGTAGGTCATAACTTAGACTTTTGGTAATGTCAATTATTCTTAGTTATCTTCTTTATGTTCGAGGACGAACATGGTTTTTAGTGGTGGATAATGTAATGACCCAAAATGTCATTTTTATAAATTTTCGTGAAATTACCATTTCATCCCTTCCAATAGTTTCCCCGAGTCATTCATGATCAGTCGGTGGAGTTGGTTCGAGAATTTTGAACTATTCGTTTAACTTAAGTTAATTAATTGATGGGTAATTATAGATAATTGACTCAACCGATAGTTAATGGACTAAAGTGATAATTTATTTAATATCTTAAATTTAATTCATTTATTAAAATAAATAGTAGGGTTTGTCACTTTTGATATATAATTAATTTAGAAAAAAAAAAGGTTAAAGAAGAGAACCTAAAATTTGCCGTGAGAAGCGACCACCGTGAAAGAAGAAAGGTTCACATTCAGGTAATTTACTAATCTTTAATATCGTATTGCTAGATATGGAATGAGATATAAATGCTATGGTAGCTATGCTAATTAGATTGGAAAGAAAGTTTGGAATTTATGTCAAATTGATTGGAAAGAAAGGTGGGAATAGATTGGAATGTTGCGTAGTTTTTGGGGGGCAAACCTGCACTTTAATCATTGGCTAATCAATGCCAAATGATTGATGCATTAGTGTAGGTTATGGCTTTGCAACAAAAGAGAGTACATTATTGTCCTTAGAGGTTAACGTACTAGTTCCTCTTTTTCTTATCAAATAGGTCTTACAACGATGATATTATATAATTAGCCTAGCTTGATATATTGTATATAAAATTAAATATTGAGTATATTGTATTACATGAATACCGTTAGAATTGTGATATTGGAGAAGTTGAAGCTTAACCCTAGACTTGAAATTTAGAAACTTGATTGTAAATTTGGGTGAGTTTTTGGGTCTAACCTATACCTATAGTAATATGGGTGTTGTTAGTTTCGAAATCTTATTGTGACTATGTACTTGAATAGATTGTATTGATTTGAAAGCTCAACGAAAGGGGAAGACTCAAGTCCCGGAGTAATCATTCGATTGTTTGAGGCAAGTGGATTTCTAAACCCTTGTTAAGTGTATGAAATTCGTGTATTTCCTTGTAATATGTGTTTGGGGGTAATGAAACTTGGTGATGGGTTGACTTGTCCACATTGATTAATTCTAATGATGAATAAGGGGTAATAAAAGGCAATGTGATTAATAGTTTGTGATGTGTTGATAATGGTTTGAAAGGTTTATTGAATCATTGTTGATATTGTATCATGATTGTGTTATTGTGAATAGTGCAATGTTATGAAAATGGTCATCTCCTCATTATTTGTGTGAACATGTCATTTGCATTGTTTTGAGACATGGTTGTGACAAGTGTTATGTGGATTGAGAAAGAATAAGAAATTAAAGAGGATGTACCATTTCGAGGGTCGTATCGCGCGCCGCGATGGATACTATATTTCGAGGGACGTATCGCGCGCCGCGATGGTTACTATTATCGAGGGATGTATCGCGCGCCGCGATGGTTACTATTATCGAGGGTCGTATCGCGCGCCGCGATGGATGCAAGGACAGATATGTCCCCCATGGGTCCCAGACTGAGAGACAGTGGATGTGTATCATTCGGTCAGACATGTATCATTATACTTGACATTGCATTTCATTCCATTGTACTTCTTTATTATTTGTGAACTTGATCTTGTGTGTTGCTGATCTTGTGAGTGCCTTTCTATGGAACTTGTGACTGATGAATATTGAGCTTGTTGTTGAAGATATGCAATTGTAAGAGTGCTGTTGTTGAGGCTATGAAACTGTTGTTGTTGATGGGGATATGAAATTGTTAGAGTGTTATGTTGAGCTATGTGCTTTGTAAACTGTGAACTGTTATGTTGGGCTGGTTTTAAGCAGGTTGTAGTTGTGGAGGTTCGGTTGGGGTGTAAGGAGTACCCGTATTCTATCCCCTTAGCTTGTGTTTAGAGGTTTACTTGCTGAGTACCGTGTGGTTTGGTACTCACCCCTTGCTACTACATTTCTTTTGTAGGTTACTATCCCGGACCTTTGTGATATATTCTCTTCTTTTCCGAGGCATCTTGGAGATTTGTGAGGTAGCTGTTTGTCATCTCAGCAGACCTTCTTACTCCTGTTTATGATCTTGTTTTACTCTAGAAACAATGTCATATGAGACTTGTATTTTTCTTTTGATTCAATTGTAATACATTAGAGACTTGTACACGTGACAACCAGATTTTGGGGGTATTTTTTGAGTTGATTATAAAATTTCCGCATTTTATTGTAATGGTTGAGTTTAGGCTGATTTGTCTTGGTGGGATAAGACGAGTGCCATCACGTCTATTTTTGGGTCGTGACACAAGGAAAGTTAATAGCCAAATCAAGAGAAGTTCATAGAGTCCTCCAAAAGTCTTTTACAAATGTTTTAACTTTGTTTTAAGGCTGAGTTTTGAGTTGAGTCAAGAGTAAAGATTGAAGTTTATTTCTTCAAAAGAGTATATCGGGACTATGTATTCCTATAGAGTAAAACGTTTTCACATTTAAACAAGAAAGGAAACTGAGATTTTCAAAGGAGCCTTTGAGCTAGTTTTCAGTAAAGAGTAAATGCTTTCACAATTAAACAAGAGAGGAAACTTTGATTTCCAAGATAGCCTTTGAGCTAAGTTTTGAGCAATTATCTCAAACCACAGAAAGAAGTTATGTTTTTAAACATAAGAGCTAGTATTATATTTTGTGAGTAGTATTGAGCACCGATATGGGGGAGAGTTCGGACAACTCCCAACCCCCATAAACCATATAACTATCATGGGTAGAAAAGGGTCATACTTTTTAGATGATTCCTTAGTGCTTTTTAGCGTAGACTAGTGGATCCACTTAGTAGTAAAGTTCTATACCCCTGGCAAGGTATATGACGACCCTAGCAACGTGAAACAAAATGTTGTATCATCACATAGCTCTTAAGTGATGGTTGTCGGTTAGAGAAACTCCCACAGAAGTATTTTGTATTCTTATATACAGAGAGTTAATTGTATTTTATATACATTCAGAGTTTTCATTATATCTTTGCATACACACAGAGTTACTATTGTATTTCTAAATACACAGAGTTGTTATTCATGTTTTAAAGCTTTTCTTTATAATACATTTATTATATAGTTTTATATTGAAATGAGTTCAGTTGAGATGAGTTGAAACCAGGTTTGTTCTTTCAGTTCCCCTTTCAAGCTTATGTCTTGTTTTAGTATTTCTTTCGCATGCTCGTACATTCAATATATTGATGCCATTTGGCCTACATCGTTTTATGATGTAGATATAGGTAATCAGGATCATCATCCTGCACCTCGTTGATCCAGTCGAGCACTCAGAGTCAGTTGGTGAGCCTCTTTGCTTTCCGGAGGATCCCTTTGGTTATGTTTTATTTTATAGCTTTTGGTTATTTCAGTTGTTAGGATGATCGGGGGTCTTGTCCTGACATCTCCTTAGTATCTAGAGGCTTCATAGTCAGTTAGATATGAGTTCTTTAGTCTTAATATTTAAGTTGTTTGATTTAAAGACTTCAGTTACCATTTTGGCTAAGTTGAATATTATTTTCTAAACATTCTCAATTTACCTATTCAGACAGTATTTTTTAGATTGTATTTTTGCACATTTTCTATGAGCAAGTCTTCCGCTAAGAGTCTAGCTAGGCCAAGGGTTCGCTTGGGGCCAACAATGGTTCTCGAGTGCCAATCCCGCTCAGGGTGTAGGCTCGGGGCGTGACAAACTTAGTATCAGAGCCTAGAGTTTAAGAGTCCTAGAGAGTCTATGAAGCCGTGTCTGTAGAGTCCTAGTTATCGATGTGAAGCGCGCCACATCTATAATTAGGAGGTTGCAATATTTAGGAACCATCTCACTTCTTTTAGATTCATTTCGTGCGATAGAGTTAATCTCTATAAAGTTTCTTTCTAACTCATGCTTGTGAGTGTCTTTCAGATCATGCCTCCACGAAGGGCTGTCAAAGGTCGTCCCGCTAGAAGGAATGTTGAACCACAGGAACAAGGGGTACCTAATGCACCTGAAGTGCAACCCCAAGGAGAGGTCACCAATGTTGAATTCCGTGAAGCTATCCAGATGTTAAGTCAAGCTGTGACCAATCAAGTTGGACAGAGAGAGAATCGACAGGAAAGGGCTGATACTTTAAGGATTCGTGAATTCTTAATGATGAATCCTCCGAGCTTCACTGGTTCAAGCATCATTGAGGATCCGGAGAACTTCGTTGAAGAGCTACAGAAGGTTTTTGAGATTATGCATGTCACCGATGCTGAGAGAGTGAAATTAGATGCATACCAACTAAAGGGTGTCGCTAGAATCTGGTTTGATCAATTGAAAAAGATCGAGCTGAGGATGCACCACTTATGAGTTGGGCTCTTTTTGAGAAAGTCTTTTTGGGGAGTTTCTTTCCTCGAGAACTGAGAGAGGCAAAGGTACGAGAGTTCCTCACACTTAAGCAGGATTCTTTGAGCGTTCATGAGTACAGTCTAAAGTTCGCCCAACTTTCCCGCTATGCTCCGAAGATGGTTGCTGACATAAGGATCATGATATGTTTATTCGTTGCTGGGTTGTCTCGCCTGTCAAACAAGGAAGGCAAGACAACTATGTTGATAGGGTATTTGTACATACCAAGGCTAATTATCCATGTGTAACAAGTTGAGGCGGACAAGTTGAGGGATAAAGAAGAGTTTAAGAATAAGAGGGCTAAGACATCAGGGAATGACTCCGGGCAGCAGAAGAGTAATGTCAACCGGTCATCCTTCCAACAGAAACAAAAGGGACATGTTCCACTATCTGCTAGTGCACTTTCACCAAGGAACAAAGGTGAGTACAATAGTCAGAATTCACAGGTTTCAGAGCTAGACCTGCCCATTCTCAAGGTAGTATGGCACAAGGGGTAAGTAAGCCTCCTGCATGTGCTAAGTGTGGTAGGAGCCACTCAGGGAGGTGTCGTGATGGCTCCACTGGTTGCTTCAAGTGTGGTCATTTTATGAGAGAATGTCCTAAGAACAGGCAGGGTAACGGTAATGGAGGCAGTAGAGTCCAGTCTTCTTCAGTTGCCCCACCAGACAGAGCTGCATCTAGAGGAGCTACTTCAGGGGCAGACGGAGGATCAAACCGTCTTTATGCTATCACTAGTCGCCAAGAGCAAGAGGATTCGCCAGATGTTGTCACTGGTATGATTCAAGTCTTTAACTTTGATGTTTATGCTTTGCTAGATCCAGGAGCGAGTTTATCCTTTGTAACTCCTTATGTTGCGATTAATTTTGATGTCCTTCCTGAGAAACTTATCGAGCCCTTCAGTATTTCTACACTTGTTGGTGAGTCTATTCTAGCAGAGAGAGTTTATCATGATTGTACCATTTCCGTCAACCACAAGAGCACCATGGCTGATTTAGTTGAGTTAGACATGGTAGATTTTGATGTCATTCTTGGTATAGACTAGCTTCATGCTTGTTATGCCTCAGTTGATTGTAGAACTCGATTTGTCAAGTTCTACAATCAACTGAGGCATAAGAAGCATGAAGCTAGTTATAGAGTGGAAGAGTAGTTTAGCAGTGCCTAATGGTCGTTTTATTTCGTACCTTAAGGCAAGAAAGTTAGTTTCCAAGGAGTGTGTCACTTAGTCCGAGTTAAAGACGCTAGTATTGATATACCTCCTATTCAGTCAGTTCCATTAGTAAAAGAGTTTCTAGAAGTCTTTCCAGATGATATTCCTGGAGTCCCTCTTGAGAGAGAAATAGACTTCGGTATAGATATTCTTCTTGATACTCGTCCTATATCTATCCCGCCATATAGAATGGCACCAGCAGAGTTAAAAGAATTAAAATAGCAGTTGAAAGATCTCTTAGAGAAAGGTTTTATTCGACCAAGTGTCTCACCTTGGGGTGCTCCGGTCTTGTTTGTGAGGAAGAAGGATGGTTCTCTTAGAATGTGTATAAATTACCGTCAGTTGAACAAGGTTACTATCAAGAATAAGTATCATCGTTATGGTCATTATGAGTTTCTAGTCATGTCATTCGGTTTAACTAATGTGCCTGCATCGTTCATGGACCTTATGAATAGAGTATTCTTTTTGAAACAGTTACCAAAAAAAGAAAGAGGTCATTCTTTTTTAAACAGACTAAAAAGGAAAGGAGGTCATTCTTTTTTAAACAGAGGGAGTAGTTGATGCAGGTTATTGAGAACAATAGAAATGACACGTAGCACAAGAGAGTATTACCAATATATCCCAACTTAAATTTTATTGTCAACTAACAGACATGTTGATACCCACTCTTCTAATATAGTAGAATTAATTATTAGAACACTAATATAAATATTGGTTGATCAAAATATTTTTTAAATATTGATCAATCGGCTTTTATACCCTTTAAAAAAAAATTATTAGTTACTTATTTTTCAAATTATTTTCTAAGACCAAATATTAAACATTAATTAATATGATTAGTATAGTAAAATAGTCATAGATCAATCATTATTCTCTTAACTAAAGTCGTTCTATAATGAAATATAAAAAAATTGTGTTGTTAATTTTAATGCAATCTATAATGCGATAACTTTATAAACATATTTTTAAATATAATTGTTTTGAATTATAAAAATATGATATTTTTTATTAGACAGATTAACAATATATTTTTAAAAATGTGTCGTATAAATTAAAACAATGCGTGTAACTCACATCATATGCCTATTTATTTAGTGCATCTGTATCCGCCAACTCCCATGTACAAACAAAGATTAGTGAAAAATAAATGAGTTCTTTGTTAGTACTGCCCCAAGCCCATTTCTTCCCAGTATCATATAATTTGGATCGTCATCTTCAATCGTCGAATTCATCAGATATATTTTTTGATGAAACTGTTTGAACAGTTCTTGGAAGAATTTATGAGGTACTTACTTGTATATATGAGACAGAAAGAGTAGTGCTTTCAATTTTCTCATTAGTTTCAAAGGCAATGAAGGACTTCATCTTACGATGGCACTAAACTATGGAGGACAATATGTTATGTATCAGATACTTAAGTTATATATTATCAGACAACATAACTATAAAGCAGATTCATACTGATTTAGGTTTGAAATAATTAGGGTTATATATTCACAATAACATTAATTATACCAGATACAATGTACACAAACAAAGTTATAATGTATCTGATAGAGATGGAGTGATGTATCGGGATGTTAAGAGAGAAAGAAGGAAAAAGAAAATTCTTACAATTAATTTAAATAATAGAAATTTTTTTAAATTATATTATTTTAAATCGTGTAATTATATAATTTTTCCTTTTTATATTTATGGTCATCTTTTGAGATGCATTTATGGTCATTTGAACTTTTGTTTGTGTTTAAAGATGGTCATGAATTGTCACTTTAAAAATTTAAAACTAAAAGTTGAATTTATAATAAGGGAAAAAAGCCAAATATACCCCCGAACTTTCAAAAATGGTATGTATATACCTTTCGTCACAAATTCATCAGTCTCAAAATATGGAAATTAGAGTCAAAGAGTCATCGGTTACAAATTCGGAGTCTTTTTGAGGATTTGTGGTCCTAAGTTGGAAAATGTGAAATTTTAGTATTTGGATTGACTTTGGTCAACATTCGAGGTTTAGATACTCGGATCGAAATTTCGAGAGTTCAATTTGATTCAGAGGATGATTTTAGACTTAGAGGAGGTCTTGGTTGAATTTTTGGAGGTCCCGAGCTTGATTTAGCCTTTTTAGGCGTCATGTTCGTTTCTTGTGACTTTCGCGAGTTTTGGGTCAAGGAGACCTCAGATTCGTGTTTTGATGGTTCCATTGAGTCCGGAGCATCAAGTAGTGTCAAATTTCATATATGATTTGTGTGTAGGGATTCCGAACGAATGCTGAAAGTCCATTTGATGATTTGAAAGTTAGTTGTGTTTTCTGTTGTCTGCTACCTCGTGATCGCGAAGGGTCTTCACTTTTGTGAGGGTCGCATTAGCGAAGACCGGTTCGCTTTTGCTAAGGATCAAGTCAGACCTTCGCAGAAGTGAAGGCTTGTTTACGATCGCGATCTTTGCATTAGCGAATGTCAGTTCGCGAAAGTGAAGGCCAGTCTGCGAAAGCGAAGGCCGAGTATTTCTCGAGATTCGCTTAAGTGACTTCAAAAAGGGTTTTTGGTGTGCCATTATGGGGTTTTACCCCATTTTGAGTTATGAAAAATCCTTGGAGGTAATTTTGAAGAGATCTCTTGTGCTAATCATTTGGGTAAGCTTTTGTGACCCTAAAATTTCAATTCCATTTTATCATTCATGGATTTTAACATCAAAATTTGAGATTTTGATTGGCAAATGACAATGTTTTTCAAGAACTTGAGTTGTAAAGCAAAATTAAATGGTGATTTTGAACTGATTTTAATTCTTTTTTTGAAATGATTTTCACCAATGAGTTTCAAATGCCTTGGGTGACATTTTCAAGTAAAGATTTTGGTTTCAAACCTCATATTTGGATGCATTGTACTAAGATTATAGAATTGTATACGTTAAACATATTGACAAATATAGCTCTTAATTTAGACGGACTCAATAATTTTTATTTTTATTAGGATATTTATTAAATATATGTATGATTATAAGTTTGATGGTAAGTTTGAACAAAAAAGTTCTAAATTCTAGTTGAGTTTCTGCACATACACATTTGTTTAGTCTCTTATCACACCTAAACGCCATGTATTGAAATTAGTATTAATTTATTTAAATAATAAATAATAATATCAACGGAAAAGGGTCAAAATTGCCCCTGAACTATGCGAAATAGACCACTTATACCCTCTATTACATTTTGGGATCAAAAATACCCCCGCAGTTACCCCAGGAGACCACAAATACCCTCAAGAGTTAACACCCCAATTTTTTAGTGACGTGGCAAGCCACATGGGACTAATCCCTCCACCTAAGCATTGCCAACTAAGATTCACTACAAAAGAACTTGACTTTTAGTGGTGACAAAGTCGCCACAAAATCCCAAAATATTGCCACTAAAGGTTATGAGTGATTTTTAGTGGCGACTAAGGCTCCAACAACCATTCGCTAGTAAAACCTATTTTTTCAACAAAAAAATATGATAATTAATTTTCGATTGCGACCTAATTTTCTAAAATAAATAACTTGCAATATCCATATTAAAAACATCCAATATTATTACGAAAAATAATCAAAATTACTTCTCGATTCAAATCTCCTACTATATATATATATAATGCATCATTGTACATTTTATACATTTACATATGACATAAAAATAAAACATATAGTGTCTTCAAACTCCTACTTAATCGATATCATATTTGGTTTTTTAAAAACAATGAAGAAAAAAACACAAAATTAGAATTTAATGTTAAAAACTTTTAGTGACGATTTTCTGGGCTTTTGTGGCGACTGTTGTTGCCGCTAAAGGTCTAGTTCTTTTGTAGTGAATCCTAGTTGGCAACGCTTAGGTGGAAGGATTAGTCCCACGTGGCTTGCCACGTCAACAAAAATTTGGGGTGTTAACTCTTGAGGGTATTTGTGGTCTCTTAGGATAACAGCAGGGGCATTTTTTATCCCAAAATGTAACGAAGGGTATAAATGGTCTATTTCATATAGTTCGGGGCAATTTTGACCCTTTTCCGTAATATCAATTGAGGTTATTTATGTGTGATATTAGAGAATATACGAATGTATGGTTTTAAATTTTTATTTCATGGGTCCAACTAAAGTTAGAGATAATACAACAAATTAAGGAGATCTAAAATATCTTGTTGAGTTGTCAAAAATTGAAGCACATGGTCATATTCATTTCTCTTTCACTTAGAACCTTTCAATCTGACGTATGATGGGTTTGGTATGAAGGAAAATGTGTTTTATGAAAAATGGTTTCTAAGAAATATATTTTAGAAAAATAAGTTCATGTCTGGAGCTTATTGCATGTCCTCAATGCAATCACGAACCAAAATGATCCAATGAATACACAAATATGCAATTTATCTTTATGCAATCCTTCCTCTCCATGATTCCAAAGTAGCACTTATTTACACTACCACATGAGATAAGAGAAAAGTACGAGCATATTTACACAGTTTGATTCATTTTAAAAAGGCTTTGAACATTTCCATATTGGTTCCCATAAATCAGGATTATGGCTAACTTACAAAAGAAAAGGGGAAAAAAGAATTGATAGCAACGCTAGTTATACATATGAAGATTTGGCATAACTTTCATGTAGTTTAGTAGGGAAGCAAAAAAAATTATGTCTCAGCAGGAAATGGAATATTTTAGCCAAAATGGAAAAATATAAAACAAGCAGTGGGAAACCTGGAAAATGATAAAAATTCTAGATTTTCCTCCCTATTGTAATTGATGATGGACAGAATTTTTTCCTCCCTTCCTTGGTTAATGGTTGTAAAGATTCAACAAGCAAAAAGGAAGAGGATATTTCTCACTATGATACTCTGTGTGTTGCTCCAATTGCACATGCAAGTGTACGTGGTATGGTGGCTCTTAAAAGAATCGAATTATCGAACCAAATGACTTGTCAATTAACTATTTACTAAATTATACTAGTCTAATTATTTATTTAAGAGTGCCAAAAGTGTTTGATCAAAATATTGGTTGATCAAAATATCTTTTAAATATTGATCAATCGGCTTTTATACCCTCTTATATTGTGTTGTTAATTTTAATGCAATCTATAATGCGATAACTTTATAAACATATTTTGAAATAAAACTGTTTTCAATTATAAAAATATGACATTTTCTATTAGACAGATTAACAATATATTTTTTAAAGTGTGTCGTATAAATTGAAACAGTGCGTGTAACTCACATCATTTGCCTATTTATTTGGTGCATCTGTGCCCGCCAACATCCATGAACAAACAAAGTTTAGTGAAAATTAAATGAGTTCTTTGTTAGTACTCCCCCAAGCCCAGTTCTTCCCAGTATCATGTAATTTGGATCGTCGTCTTCTATCGACGAAATCATCAGATATATTTAGGTATGGCCATTTCTCCAAGAGTTTGAGGCATGATGATCAATTAGTTCATCCAGAATTTACCCCTAAACACGTCGCTATAATAATGGATGGGAACAGAAGATGGGCTAAAGCTAGAGGATTACCTGTGCAAGAGGGTCACAAATTTATTACTCCTAATCTTAAGAATATTTGTAATGTTTCTACCAAACTTGGAATACAAGTTATCACTGCTTTTGCTTTCTCTACTGAAAACTGGAATCGTTCTAAGGTATACTACTTCCTTTGTCCCAATTTATGTGGAGTAGCCGAGTTTAATTAAAACTATTATTAAGTATTTGATTTGTGTGGCTAGCTAGTAACAATTTGCACTTTGTGCAGGAGGAGGTTGATTTTTTGATGAAACTGTTTGAACAGTTCTTTGAAGAATTTATGAGGTACTTACTTGTATATATGAGATAGAAATTTCAATTTTCTCATTAGTTTAAACTAACACAGGTTTGGTGGAGTACGTGTGTCTGTTATTGGAGGTAGGTCCAAACTTCCGATAAAATTACAGAAAGGCATAGAGTTAACAGAAGAGGCGACCAAAGGCAATGAAGGACTTCATCTTACGATGGCACTAAACTATGGAGGAAAATATGACATGTTACAAGCAACCAAGAGCATTGCCAGTAAAGTGAAGGATGGTCTTATAAATTTAGAGGATATCAACAACAAATTATTTGAGCAAGAACTCGCTACCAAGTGTGCTAAAACACCTGATTTAGTCATAAGAACTGGGGGAGAACAGAGGCTCAGTAACTTCTTATTGTGGGAGCTAGCTTACTCTGAATTGTACTTTACAAAGACGCTGTTTCCTGATTTTGGAGAAGAACCTTTCAAGGAGGCCATACTTTCCTTTCAGCAAAGACACAGACGTTTTGGTGGACACACATATTGAAACTCCTTTTGTTATTTCCTAATTCTCTTATTGTATGTATGTGTGTTAGTATTTCGTGATCTGCAATATCCTCTCAAAATGTAAGATTTTCAAAATGTAAGAGAATTACCCATATTTGCACGTCACTTTCAAATGGCATCACTGTCATATCTAGAACTGATTTTTTTCTCCTCTTTTTTTTTTTTTTGGTTTGAAAAGTTCATGTCTGGAGCTTATTCTATGTCCTCAATACAATCACAAACCAAAATGATCCAATGAATACACAAATATGCAATTTATCCTGTTTAATCACAACTTTATGCAATCAATTCCTCTCCGTGATTCCAAAGTAGCACTTATTTACACTACCATATGAGATAAGAAAAAAGTGCGAGCATATTTACTATCTTCAATTGTTCACAGTTTGATTCATTTTAAAAAGGCTTTGAACATTTCCATATTGGTTCCCATAAATCAGGATTATGGCTAACTTACAAAATGAAAGGGGAAAAAAGAACTGATAGCAATGCTAGTTATACATATGAAGATAAACACCAGCATTGCTAGCATTTTTTTTTTAACTTTCATCTAGTTTAGTAGGGAAGCAAAAAAAATTATGTCTCAGTAGGAAATGGAATGTTTTAGCCAAAATGGAAAAATATGACACAAGCAGTGGAAAACATGGAAAATGATAAAAATTCTAGATTTTCCTCCCTATTGTACTTGATGATGGACAGATTTTTTTTTCCTCCCTTCCTTGGCTAATGGTAGTAAAGATTCGACAAAAAGGAAGAGGATATTTCTCACTATGATAGTCTGTGTGTTGCTCCCAATTGCGCACGCAAGTGTACGTGGTCGCACAAGTAATATAGTGGCTCTTAAAAGAACCGGATTACGAATCCAAAGGACTTGTCAATTAACTATTTACTAAATTATACTAATTTAATTATCTATATCTATATTACCTTCAAAGCATGAACTCCTAACTTGAATGTTAAATTACTATAATATCCCTAGCTTAGGTTGTGACTTTTTCGATGACTTGTGACTTTTTCAATAAGTTGTGACTTTTTTCAAAGGGTTGTGATTTTTCGATGAGTTGTGACTTTTCCAAAGAGTTAAGTCGTGACTTTTTAAAAAAGTTGTATCTTTTTCAAAATGTTGTGACTTCTCGGAAAGGTCATGATTTTTCAGATAAGACACAAAAAATATTTATTCATACTATCCTTTGTTGACTATAAATAGAGGGATTTCCTCTCATTTTTCAACCACATTTTTTTCTAATCTTCTACTTTTCTTTTTCTTCTTGCATTTTAATTTTTTTTGTATGATTTATTGTCGTTGAGTGAGTTCGAAGTTTAGCAGAATATGAGGTACCACTATTCTGATGAAGTAAGTCGTTCTATCCTAAGAAGGTATATTTCATAACCTCGAGTACTTGAGAAAAATAATATAATTTTTATGATATAATAATTATATTTTTGCTTAATATATACATTAGTATGTAATGTTCCAATATATGAAGTTAGCATGATGTAGTCTAAATTCATTTGTTTTTGTTAACAATTTCTCTTGTGATGTAGATATATGATTCTGAATATCTTTTTCCAAAATTTAGAGAATTGTCACGATTTGTTTTTGATGCTCAAGACAAAATAATGACTTTATTTATCAATGCTACATATGTGATTTAGACTCTCAGGAATTTTTCTTCAAAATAGTTATTACTATATAAACATTTCCCTTTTGTTTTACTTATTTACTATATCTTAATATTTCTGTATTTTAGACGAAAAAAAGTTCATATGACTTGTAATAAGGCCAGTTGAAGTTTGTATTAGTTTAATTTTTATTATTTATTTAATTGCTAATTTTATGAGATAAATATTTTTATTAATGCAAATATATATTTATTAGTTCACCTGCTTGCATACAGTCCCCTGAAAATTGTAAACATGTACTTTACACCACTAATCAACTTTGTTTCTTCCCCGTGAAGCATTACTTATATAGCCTATTATTGATTCACCTGCTCACATACAATCCCCTCGCAATTTAAACAACTTTATATTTATATGTTACTTCTAACCTTAGTTTAGCCGCACTTTACATATTAATGATACCCTCTTTTATGCATCAAATCCCTGCTTAATCATGCAGATTTCGACCATTTGCCGCCCTCATCAATGGTACTAATACACAATAACGCCAAGAATTAATATTGTCACTCAATGGTAGTCATCAAGCTCCAATCCACATGTCAACTGAAATTGAACTAGCACAATGGAATGTATCGATAAACAAGATACAAAAACAGTCCGTCAATTCGGTGATGAGAGTCTTAGTTATTTGAAGGGGTTCAATAATACCTTACAAGAATTCAAGGCATGAAGGGACTTTCAGAACAATAATATTAGTTAACGAAGAGGTAATAACATTGACATTTTTACTTACCTCATTATTTTATTGTTCATGTTTATTGTACTTATATCCCCACCCCTTTGCACAATAATAGGTATAAAAATTCAAGCAACACTATTTAATAAACATATCGAAACATGGAAGGACTCCTTGAAACAAAATAAGAGTTACTACATTGCTAAAGGACGCTTAGATCGAGTCAACCCCAACTACTATTCCATACATAAAGAAGTTTAATTGGCATTTACAGATAACACAATCATAAAGGCGGCTGACATTGAGGTTTCAACACACACATTCTCTGTTGGCTTTGTATCATTGGATCATGTCGATAAATTACCTAATGGTGCTATTCTAGGTAACTATCCACCCAAATAATTTGTTATTTAATTTCATGTTGCATTACGTAATCGCTATCACTAATTTACATTACCTATTCTAAAATTTGATTTGTGTTTTAGTTTCAATGAATCCCCTCATTCAAAAAGAATATAGCAAGAGACAAGAGATACTTGTTGCAAATGAGCAGTATGTTTTGAAGATTCTTAATCTACCACCAATATAGAGATATGGTGAAGTATTGACATTTCTCTTTTACTTGATAACCCAACATGGAGCATACAACTGTTACTTTATGAGAAGATTTTGCAGAAAATGACGGTGTTTTTCTAGAAAAGATGAAAGATGATAAACCTATACTTGGCTTATGTGACGTTAGAATCTCAATCTATAAAAGTATTGACCATACTACTTTATGTTTTTATAAGAAACTGAGTATAGTTGTTGTTTCAAATTTGAAACAAGCTCTCGTCACACTAGGCACTTTTGAAATATCTACTATTTCCATACGTAGCGTCTTGATCAATCCATAGTTTCAAAAATCCACGGACCTGGTACATTACATTAATCACACATATGTTCTACAATGTTATTAAACCCGATTGTCACAACTAATGTACATACTATACTTTTGCATTGTAGGCAGGTTACTTTTAAAGTTTCTATAACATGACACAATTGTTCTATTATCATTGTTGGGTTATTACATACTAAAATTCCTAAGTTCCCAAAAACTTTGCACCGAGCACATCTCACTCAAAATTGGTGATACAGTTAACTAATCTCATAGAAAATACAGGCGTGAAATGGTAAAGGCCGAAAATAAAGATTTTATGGTAACACCAAGTAAGGATATGAGAAGAGCCATAGAAGTTTCGTTGATATATATATATATATATATATATATATATATATATATATATATTATGGATTGATTGCTAGCTTATTCACAAGTACATACTATCCTATACTTCTACTCTCTAAAAATAATAACCATTTTAATATCAGAAATATAATCACAAAGATGAGCCGTGGTATTTGTCTTGCAAAAAGTGCAGCAAAAAAAGTGAAAGTCATAGAACATATTGTATCTTGTAACAATTGCGACAATGAGAATGTAGAATATGAAATGAGGTTAGACTTAGTAAAAACTCCATTCTATATTTACTAATTAGAAAACAAATTAACTTTAACTTTTAAATAACTCCCCTTTTTAAACAGATACTGCTTACGACTTGAAGTGCGTGGCGGAAACAACGTGCTCGAGCTATACTAATTGAGGCGGCTAATTATTTACTAGGCTGTAGTGTGCAATACTACATAGAATCGACCTCAATAAAGATATGAACTATATTTATACCTATACACCTTAACGCCCATTGGACTTCGCCGCATAGGTACATTGTCTAATTCGTCCTAATTTTTACAGTTCATAGCACAAAAGAAAAAAAAAGAATTACCCGATTACATATACATAACAATTGATGATTCTGTAAATTTATGCATTAGGTTAGTTTTGAAAGAAAATGCGTCCATCATGCTGCTAAGAAAACTGGACCCCTCAAATGGCTTATGCAATGGGACATGGTTGATTTGTAGAGGCTCTGGCGAGAATGTCATACACGCAGAAAAAAAACAGGTCAATATGCCACAAACCATGTGTTTACTCCAACAATACAACTATCACCCTCCCTCCCCCCATGAAAATGAAGCTAAGGATACCCTTTCAAATTTATTCGCAAAAAATTTCCAATACTTCTATGTTTTTGCAATGATGATAAATAAAGCTAAAGGTCAAACGATGTCAAATGTAGGAGTATACCTACCACAACATGCTTTCTCGCATGGTAAACTATACGTTGCACTATCTAGAGGAATATCTATGCCAACAAAAAAAGTGCAAGTTATGACTAAACAACCAGATTGATGCACCGAGAGATGCACAAGAAATACTGTCTACAAGAAAGTATTTGGTGAAATTTGATTAATACCAAAATTGTAAGAAATCAAACAGGAAAAAACAAAAGGCAACATATAGTTCTAATGTTGGACGAATTCTTAGGTTTGGTGGAAGAGGAGATGATATGAAAAACACCAGACAGCTACCACATAAGACATTACTTTGGTGTATATAAAGTTATTCAAATACAGGGTACACTGAATTACAACTAATAAAAAGGAACATACAATTCATGACACGACATAACTAAGAGGACAAATTGTTAATTCATGCACAATTACTTACTAACAAATTGCCTAAGAACAATTTAAGAATACGACGTTCGTCAATACATGCCCAACAAGCAATAAAAGGCAAATAGATTGGCCATTCACTTAGTATGACGTAGTGCAATATTAAATACATATGTATATGTTGAAAGCCTAAAATATACATAAAAAGATAAAATATCTCGTGTATAGGGATCTCATGACTTGATCTAC